>NC_066609.1:2570000-2810000 GCF_905475345.1 Vespula vulgaris
ATCTCGTGTTACGTGCCGTCCTGAAGTGTCGTCGAAATGACGTGTTTCAATCGAGAAAAAATGGGAAACGCAATGAAAAGCAATGTATCAGTTGGGTTACATTGAGTTTATATATATTAGAAAGAAAACATATCAGTATTTCTTTCTTTCTCTCTCCCTTTTTTTCATTTGCTCGTACGATGACATATTACTCCTGACATTTTATTTTATTGGAATTTGGTCTCTTAATTTTCTCTCGAGTTCAAATTTTTGTCTTCTTCAACGTTACTTCTTGGATGGCGGCACATTAGCGAAGAAAATATTAACGATATATATATATATATATATATATGTATTTAATGAGATAATAATTCATTCGTTCATTCAATCACTTATTCATTGTTTCATTTATTAATCTAAAGAGAATAAGTAGCGTTTCTCTTATGACAATGTAATGTATATTTGCGATCCAAGTGACTCTAATTACTTTCCATAACCATCCTTATCACATCACCCTCTTTACTGGAGTCACACTCTTTATAGAATAAAAGTATTAGCAACGTGATTAAATATTATAATTCATTAAAATTGTTCAAACGATAAGCACATTACTATACAAGCTGATTAAATTTTGCATACATGTGTATTTACACATAGATATACATTTTGATTATTGGACAAATTAGGGCTATAGCCTTAATTAATGGTGCAATTAATACTCTCTTTCTTTCTTTCTCTCTTTTTTTTCTAAGTTCGACAAAGCTAATCAATGATTACGAAATTTCGCGAATTATTTTGATAATTATTCCAAGTATTATTATATATTTTTTCAAAGAGATTAAACAAATTTCGAAAGACTTGTTAAGTTCTAATAAATGATTGAAAGGATTTATAAGAATTTCGAATATTTGTAATGATCGTTAGCCTATTACTATTACAATTAGTTTCTTCTAATATAATACGAATACATTTGCATATATTTTAATTTATCGTAAATTGTATGCTTGTGTATGACAACACATATGATGTATCAAAGAGCGTCTCATTAAAATTGATCTTTTATATAAACTTCACGTATAACGAAGGAGTGATTAGAAAATAAATTGTTCAGTCGTCACTGCTACAGCTAAATGAAGAAAAATAAGAAGAATATATACATACACGCATATATAATACATAAGTTCATATTGAAGTTCATATTGAATATCGTCGTCGTCATCGTATTACCGACTATTTTTTTTTTTTTTTATTAATAATTAAAAACAGTCATAGTACACACAAACACATGCGCACGCGCCTTCTAACACTTTTCTCGGTTAATGCACGAGCTATCCATTTCTATAAAAATCTACCTTCTATGTTGTATTTTCTTTCAATTTTATCTTTTCGTTTCATCTATTCTTTTTCATTGTCAGCTAAGAATGATGAAAAATGTGATCTTTTAATGCCAAAGTTTAGTCAACCTGATAATTATTAATTAATTCTTAGTTTTTCTTAACAGTCAAAAAATCATTTTACACGAGTGAGGAACAATTAAAGAAAAGGGACGAGCAAGTATAATATAATAACGTCGAATTATTGTTATCATTCCGCGATAAATAAGACGGCTAAATAATAGCATGTGGACGTAACACGAAAGAGCTTGCACGATTTTTGAGATATATCGAGTTGTAAAAGTAATGATTGTAAAGAAAACTTGAAAAGAAAAGAAAAAGAACGATCGTTTTCTAATCTTCGCGGATATAACAATGGAGGCGATCGTTAAACCAAAAAAAAAAAAGAAATAAAAAATAAAGAAACAAAAAAAAAGAAAAAAAAAGGAAGACGAAAAAAGAATAATGACGGAAATAAAATCGACTAGTCAGAAGATAACTGTATATGCGTTCTATTTTTTTAATCTCTCGTGTGTGAATCGTTCCTTATATATTTCTTGTTTCTTTTTCTTTTTTAAACTGATCCTTCGTTTACCTTTCCTTTTCTTGTATGTATTGTGTACTTGAGATATAAGATCAAACTTTATTTTATCGTTTAAATTGATCTAATATATCTTTTCATTCTTAATTAAATAACTCGAACCGTCAATAAAAATGAGGACACGTTGAACGTTGAGATTTAACTGCTCACAATATTGGAATGAACTTGTTATTATAGTTTTGTTATAATATTGACGAGACCTCTACGCCTTTTGATCTGTTACGATGAAGATGTTTATTGTATGAAACTATTGTTTTCTTTTCGTGCCTACATATATTGAATTGATTTACACACACGAAGTATAATAATTATATATGTGTATATATATATATATATATATATATATATATATATATACACATACATACAATAATATATATAATTATATAATTATAATAAAATAATATATTATATTAATATAATTATATATATATAAACTGGTGATTATGAAAGTGATCTAAATCATTTGCAATATTACAAGATATATTTTGTCTCGTAAGCTATTTAAAAATTTTTTAAATAACAGAAAAAGATTATTTTTTCAAAATTAAATAAATTTGTATTTTTTTTCTGCTTGTCTCCTTATAGAAAAATAATTTTTAAATAACTCAAATGTCGAAATACCTCAAAACGAAAAATATATGTTTTAGACACTATTTTCATACAATCACCGTCTTATATTATATATAATAAAATCATAGAAATTATTTAAAGATTGAAACAGAACATATGTTGGCACACCAAAGAAAAGAAAAAAATAAATCTCGTATATTTGAAATCATAAGACAGTTAAAAAATAAGAGAACTAAGATCAAGCGTTATATTGTTCAACTCTGAATAAATAAATAGAGATTAGAACGATAAGTAGCTACGTTAGGTAGGTTGGAGTGAATATCTTAACAAACGATATTCGAAAAAATACAAATATTTTGTGTTTCAGGTGGGAGTCAGTCGGTCGCAAGCTACGAAGATCTAAGTTCGAGTAGTTTCAGTTCTGCGAGCAGAGCATCATTAGATGCAAGAAGTTCACCGACTCCTTCTTATGGTGCCGAGAATATGATGGTATTCCCTGGGGATAGTAGTGGCTCCATTTGAGATTACTTGAGGTGCGCAGCTCTTGTACCGAAGTGGTTGCGCTGCCTCAGATAAATCGAACGATCTATTGTTCGCCTTTTCAATCTTTTTTTTTATTGTTCATCTAACAAAAATAGCTCATCGTTATTAGATGAGATCTATGTTAGAACTGAGTTTTGATTTTGGTTTGTGGACGGATCTCTATCTATCTCTCTCTCTTTGTTTCTCTCTCTCTCTCTCCCTCTTTCTTTCTCTCTTTCTCTATATATATATCTATCTTTCTATTTCTATCTCTTCTTATTTAGAGACTCTTATGTTATCTTATTTGTGTTAAACAAACGAATGTAATAACGTGATAACGATGGGCAATCTCTCATTTTTTTTACGGAAGTATTGCATTTTGAAGTGACAAATTTGAAAAGCTACTTATAATTAAAATAGTACAGTAATTGCTATATGGCATATCTATTAGGAAAGATCTTTATAGCATCATGAATTGATCAAGTAAAAGTGTATAAGAAAATAATTAATTTTTTTTGTTCTTTTTGGATAATCAAATAATTAATATGTAATAGAAAGATTACTTGAGTTGTATTCTATAAATTCTTTATAAGATGTTCTGTATTAAATGTTTCCAATTAATTTTATAATTCCTTATACTTGATCAATTTATTTGTTAAAAGAATGAAGTATGCTTTTACGAAACGGTATAATCAAATACAAGAAGGATGAAACGAGAGAGAAAGTTGTTGACGAAACGAAGAAAATAATAATTACATAAAACATCGATGATCTTAACTCTCCTCTGGTTTTCCATTTTTAAAACAAGTTCCTTTGTTTCTACAGTCTACGCTTGCATTCGTCATTTGTGTGATCGAATATTAAAAATGTATTTTTCGTCACGACGTTGCGGCTTAATGGAAAAAAAGGAAAAGAAAAAAAAGAAAAAGAAAATGAGATGGACACGAGAGAAAATTTCTCAACTTGTTTTTCGCTATTAGAATTTTACGATATTCTGAGAAAGACACAGTGAGATTATCACAATAACTAAAGTTTAAGAGCCGAATGTTGCATTTCTTTCATTACCATCATTTTCTTTCAAGTGCCTCTACTATGCTTTTATATAAAATTTTATGTTTCATATATATGTATATAAAATACAAAAAATATATATATATATCGAGAATATCCGTGATATATAAAGGAAAATAATGTCAACGTAAAGTTGGTTCCTATTCCATTATACGTTGATATATAACAAAATAATAGCACGTTATCTTTAAGATAGAAGAACAGGAATGCACAAACGACATTTTTCTAGTAACAAATAGAATAAATAAATTATCTATTTCTCAAGAGACTGAAGATCGTCTCGTTTGATTATCATCTATCTCACTTTTTTATCACGAATTTCACCTTAAAAAAAAAGAAAAGAAAAGTAAAACCATCGAAATAGTTTCCAATTGATCTCTATAGATCACAGTTTGCGTATTCCTGGTCTAGAGGAATCTGTATGCATACAGAGGACATGAGTGTGTAAAAGCGTTCAATGTAATTGTTTAATCATTTTGATATATAATTAATATTGCAGCATTTATTAATTATACGAAAAAAAAAGAGAAGAGAAGAAAAGAAATGTCGCGGCAATCCATATAGTTGTTATATACACATGAATTAGCTTAATGAGTACGATGTGAACTCGAGTTTCTTTTCAAATCTCGTTTTACGCTTTATAATCGATTAATACGAGTGTAAAACGGTCAGAAAAAATGTCGAAAACGTGAAAGAAACGTTATTAAAAAAAGCATAGAAAAAAATCAGGGATAGTACTCGAGCCAAACATGATACATGTAAATAGAAACAAAATAGACGAAAACATGAAGTCGTTTCGACTGTATGTACGTCGATAAAGAATGAAGCCGTTATAATTAATTGTACAAAATCTAATACAACTCTCTCCTTCTCTTTTATTTTATTCTTCTTCTCTTTGATTTTGTATTTTGTCTTAAACGACGTACATGCATATACGATTAAAAAAAAAAAGAAAAAAAAAGTAGAGCGCTTGTGCCCGCGGACTGCAACTCCTGGACTCGAAAATAGATTTAAAAAAAAAAGGAAAAAAAAATAATAAAAAAGAAATTTAGAAAGAAAACGAAAAAAAAAGAGGAAAGCGCATTGCCTAGAATTATATCAAACGTTGTATGAGGTATCATTTATTTTGTTGCGAGAGACAATAGTCGCAGTAGAATCTTGTTGTGTAAGTAAGAAAAATTATTGTGCTACACAAAAAGGTCGAATTTGAACACAGCTTAGAGTTATTATTCGTCGATAGGAGAACTGCAGAAAAGCAAACGAAAGCAACATCTATTTCTCCCTCTCCTCCTTCTCTTTCTCCCTTCAAAAGAAAGATCAGTGATATTCACAAATACATATTTATTCTTAGAGAACTTAGCCAGGGTAAATTGATTAAGATTTCGACTTAGATATTTTTCGATACCTACGAATAGATAAGGAATTTTTCATTCTCATAAATCGCGTAGTAAAGTTACACGTGTATATTTGTAAAGAAGTTTTTGACAATTAAATTCTCCAAAAAATTATGTATTAAACGCTGAAGAAGAAGAAGAGCGTTTGAGAGAGAGAGAAGAAAAACAAAAATAGAACGTATGTACACGTACGTATATTTTTCTATCTCTTGTTTTCTAATGGCCCCACTACTGTGTGTCTATTAAAATTCCTAACGAACAAACGGACAAAGCGCGAGCTAGTAGGCTCCGGTCCGCGGCGCACAATAAATTATAATCGTATTTTAATAACTATTAATTATTATACTAATTATATATATATATATCTACATATATACATATATATATATATATATATATATATATATATATATATATACATATAATATCTTAGTAGAGAGCTTATGTAAACATGTACACATCTATCTCGCCTTTTTTTTGAGCGTAGAACTTCTGAGATTCGTGGAAAGCATCTCCTCTCTCTTCATCACTATCTAAAATGTCTTATATATCGTTTATATTTTCTGTAAAAGAAAAACAAAATATTATATAAGAAACATTTATTATTATGTTACTTTGAAGTCGTAATAGAATTGAGAGATTAGGATTGGTTGATTCAATATGAGACAATGTATAAGAATAATTAACTTAAAACAATATTCTTCCTCGATTAAGCGACGACGTTCTATGCGTTAGATAAAATCTGCGAGATTATCAAAAAGAAAAAGAGAAACGAGGAGTACGGAATACATAGTTATGTCTTATTTACAATCAGAGAGATTCAAATAGAATTTTATAAAAATTCTTTCTTGAAACGATATATGGTGCTTTAATCAAAAAATATTAATAGTGAGAAAATATTAATAGTGAGTTAATCTCTTATAATATTAAACGATTCGAGAAACCGGACGGACGATGACGACGCATTTAGGTCTTTTCTCTTCGAAGTCACATCGAATATTGTCGAAAAGAGTAAGTTTCGAGGACACGCTCGATTTATTATTGTTATATTATAAACAAACAACGTTTAAGATCGAGTATCAAAATCAAAGCAAGTCTCTACGTCTCGGTCATAATAGATCCAAACATCGTACGGTGAAGGTTAACGCTAGATAACGATACAGTTGTTCGTATTAATTGTAAAAGATTACATGGTTCATTTTTACGTAAAAATCATACGAGTATGTGATCGAATTATTTTACAATAATATTTAATCTTGTACGAACAGTTAATGTATAACGATTTGTGTGTGAAACGGAACAACAAATTGGCAATTATTTTCTTTATAAATTAATATGCGATCGATTATTATACATATATATGTATATAATAAATATATTATACATATATATATATATAATAAATAATTAGTATTATATAAACAATATCGTCGATCACACTTCAGTCGTTATTATAAAAAAGACTAATACGAAATATTGATAAAAATTCTTCGATGGGGTGTGCTTCAATCAAAAAAAAAAAAATTTGGAAAGTTAAATATCTAATATTATGTGATTTTTTACATCGAGCAACGAGCATTGCTTTTCCACGTCTCATTTATACAGATAAACAGATGATTTCATTCTAATTGAGCATCTTCCTCCCGAGACGCATTACTTGTTCATATTTAATCTTTATCTTTCTATTCGATTTAAGCATATTAGCGATTTGAGAAACATAATCGCAGAGCATAATCGTTAGAGAGTCAACCTTGTACATTCCATGAAACTTCATCGATCTATTGTTCGAATTGTCGTAAGAAAAAAAAAAAAAATCATACATATATGTTTAAAAATAACTTATGTTTGATATAGAAACATATGAAAATTGTCGTGATTCTGCATCTATAGAAACACGGAACATACGATATACGTATTTCTTCTTAAAACATCGCACTTGTAAGTACTTGATATTGCACTGTTTGAAAACAAAACAAAACAAGAAATACTGTGATTGATCACGAGATGTGTGTCTATCTCTGATTAACGAGGAAACAAAAGTGGAGACTGAACAATTCTTTTTTCGAATTTTTTTCGCGGTCTTCTCTTTTCTTTTTTCCCTCCAGTGGTCGAGTAACGACATTTTTGTTTCCCACGTTTTACGACATATTATAAATTTTAAAAACAAGCACACGGACGAACAGTCTCCTAGAGAATCTTTTTACGAGATTTCGCGGTGTCGTTTGTTACGACAATGAACAGAGGATCTATGTATTTCATTGACTAAACGATAATTCATTTAAAGCTACAGTTGCAAATCCCTGTATACATCAGATTTATAAGCTTGTTATACCAACATTTATACGATATGCATTTCGATTATTCTCTACCATTCGGTGTAGCCTTATAGATATTATTCGAGTTAATGAGTTTGTTTCTTTGTATTTGAAAAAAAAAAACATTCTTTTTTTATTCCAAAAACATCAATTAAAAATTTCTACAATATTCATCTTTCGCATTTCTTTTGTTGTTTTTCGTTACTTTGTTGTGCTTACTTTATTATTACTATTATGTGTGTGGTATTTTTACAATAGTTTAATTAGAAAATATAGTTTGACTAATGTTTAGCAATGAAAGTAGCCATTACCGATGAAAAGGTGATCTTTTTAAAATTTAACAATTACCACCATGTAGTTACGAATGCGTCACCTTGATTTACGCGTATATTACTTTTTCATATATTTTACTATATTACGTATCATCAATTTAGATGATACAGCTATTATTACACACAAGATTATATATATATATATATATATATATATTTATATATATATAATTTTATATATATATATATATAATGTATGTATATATCTATCTGTCTATATATATATTATATATATATACACATATATCTTATGCATACCTTAAGTAAGCATATACTTTATGCTATGTACACATTTTTACAAGGAAGCGATATTATTCCGAGTGAAATTGAAATGTCACATTAAAAAGTTATGCCTCGTGATACGCTACGATCTTTCCATGAGATCTTACGGATCCACTTTTAGAAGGCAACATGTGTTTTGTAATTGCAAGAAACAGGGAAAATTTTCAGAATAAATAAAAGATTTTTAACAATCACAATTTTGGAGTCTATTTATTAATACGTAATATATGAAACATTCGAAGGTTCGTCCAAAATAAAGATAAATAGAAACAAAAATAAATATATCTAACAATTCATTAAATAAATTTCCTATAATTTTTAGTTTTAAATTATTTAAGTCTGTGTATTAATCGTAATTTTATAATGATTTACAATAACAATTTTTGAAAAAAATTTAATCAATTATTTTTATTTAGTGCACTATCAAGTTTATTAACAATACAAGATTTATAGATTAATAAAGGAACTTCATATAGCAAAATGTACATGTGCAATACTTGCATAAAATCTGATGTAATGCAAGTATTATAATAAAAAACTGTTTACAAAAGTAATGCAATAAAAAGCTAAAATTTCTATTGCATTAATTCGATTGTTACTCGTTAGAGGCACTACACAAGATACTCGTAATCCACACAAGTTTATACACCAATACAATAAGCAGATAATAGGGACAGTATTTGCGTTTGTAATTCATATTTTGTTCATACATGTCGCTGAAAGCACAGTTTTTCTATTCGTATTTTAAAATAAACTTATAATATAATATATACATGTAATGTAATTTTCGTTCGTATTTATCGTGGCGCTAGTGTTGATTCGTTTTAAGAGGTTAAAGTTTCCTTATTTTTCGAATCTTATTTTTATAATATTCTAGTGTAAATTGGAAGATGACATTTAAACTATATAAAATAGAATTGTATATATCAGTACTGTGTATATAAAACGTACAAAATGCAATCGACTTTTGCATTTGTAATAATCATCTTTTCCATGTCAACAATTTCATGTTATCAGAGATCATATCCAAAGGTTCGTAAGTTTGCTTTTTACTATATGATCTTTATTATGTTTCTTTTTAATAATTATAAATGTATTTCTAGGATTTAAGTAATTCTAAAGAAACAGGACATTCAAATAATTGGGCAGTGCTAGTTGATACATCTAGATTTTGGTTCAACTATAGACATATTGCAAATGTATTATCTATATATAGAAGTGTAAAACGTTTAGGAATACCTGACTCTCAAATCATTCTTATGATCGCCGATGACATGGCATGTAACCCTAGAAATCCTAGGCCTGCTACTGTCTTTAATAATGTTAAACAACACATCAATGTTTATGGAGATGACGTGGAAGTTGATTATAGAGGTTATGAAGTTACTGTAGAAAATTTTGTAAGATTATTAACTGGTCGATTGGCACCAGAGACTCCAAGATCCAAAAAGTTACTTACTGATGAAAGATCTAATATATTAATTTATTTGACTGGTCATGGAGGTAATGGATTTCTGAAGTTTCAAGATTCCGAAGAAATAACTAGTCGAGAGCTTGGAGATGCTCTAGAACAAATGTGGCAAAAGAGAAGATATCATGAAATATTATTTATCGTAGATACATGCCAAGCAAGTTCTATGTATGAAAAATTTTATTCTCCAAATATTTTAGCAATAACTTCTAGTTTGGTAGGAGAAGATTCTTTGTCCGTAAGTTTCTTAATATCTAAAAATATTTTATATATCTTAATGAATTAATTCATTATTTTCTTATATTTTATTATATAATATATATTCTATATATTTCTATTATTCTATAATTTCTATATATTTCTAATTTCTATAATTCTATAATTTCTAATATCTAATATCTTATATTCTATATATTTTATTAGCATCATGTGGATCCTGCTATAGGTGTATATGTTATAGACCGATTTACATATTATGCTCTAGACTTTTTAGAGAAAGTAGAACCTACCAGTAGTAAAACATTAGGAGAATTTGTAAGTATTGTATTGTATTATAAACTTGAATTTAATAATTTTATACCATTTAAAACATTTAAAACGTTTATTTTTATTGCAGCTCAAAATATGTCCAAAACACTATTGTTTATCTACAGTTGGTATAAGAAAAGATTTATTTAAACGAGATCCCGATAAAGTTCCTATTACAGACTTCTTTGGTTCAGTAAAACCTATAGAGATCACAAAAAACATAATAAATGTCCTCCCTATAAAATCGAATAAAACAAGATTGATAGAATCAGAAGAGAGGTATAATTATGCTTCTCAATTTCCAGATATAACGCAATACACGTAAGCTGTTTCAATATTTGTATTTATATCAGCATTACTTTTATTAAACATAGTCTTTAAAAATTATAAAAAGTATTTTCACCATGTCCAATTATTATAAAATATTTGTTATAAAATATTATTAATATTATCAATATAGGATGTAAAGAAACTACAGATTATTTACGTATTAATCATTTTTATTATAAGATAAAAGAATTTACTGCAGTCACATAAAAAAGTGATTCCTGCAAATGTCATATTTTCATTTGATCTATGGTCATCAACATTGTACTTTATCTGGGTAGTTGCAGTTTAATATAGCTGGGTCAAAAACGAGCCTATCAGGACACTGGAATTTAGAGACTAAATAGTGACCATCAACAAGTCTACAGTGATAGAATTTACTGCAATCTTTAGGATCACGGATGAATCCTTCGCGGGTGCAAATATCCTTACTTGGCGGGCTGGTTGGCTTAGTTGTTTTGGTTGATGTAGCCGTTTCACTTGGGATAGTTGTTTCGGTTGTTGTAGGTTTTAAAGGTGGACCATGTCGCAAAACGTTGTTCAAAACTTTCAGAAGAGGATATTTTTCTCCGCATGCACCGTGGAAGTCGTCAGTTTCAATGCTCCACAACATAGCACCACCAAGATCTTTAGCTTTAATATATTCAGCTTTTTCCTTTATAGATCTAGGAAATAATACATTTATTAATTATTAAAGTTTGAGATAATACTATAGCACAATTCATGAATATATAAAGTACGAATATACTTACTGAACGTTATCATAGCCTACCCATTGATTACCGTTATATGCGTAAGGTACGCGCTGTTCATTGTCATAAACAACGGTCCATTTACCACTATGAAGTTGTGTGCAAATTTCATTATATCCCAACATTCCAGGTTCGCGAGTGTATGGTCCTGCAGTTCCTGCTCCAGTAGTTGGTGATCCAATAGCATGTTGTTGAACATTTCTAAGAGTAAAAGATCTACCATAGAAAGGTACTCCAAGAATCAATTTTTCAGGAGGAGCTCCTTGTGCTAACCAGTACTTTACAGATGCATCCTAAAATTAACGAATTACCGTTAATATTGAAACTATTACAAGGAAGATTAATAAACAATTGATCTCGCTTATAGAAATCTGAATATTATTATATGAAAATAAGTAATTTACTTACAACAGTGAGTTTTGCATTATTGCCAGTCGCACCTTTCTTGGCATAAAGAGGTGAATTGATTCCAGTAGTGGATTCCCAAGAACCATGAAGATCGTAAGCCATAAGATTGATAAAGTCCAAGTGTTTGGACATTTCAGGAATGATATAAGATTGAGAAGCGGGAGTTTCAGCAGCACAAACTGCCGCACTGAGAATGTATCCGTGTTGGTTAAATTTCTCTCGAAGTTCTTTCAGAAGAGCAATATAATTTTCTTTATCTGCAGGTTTGCCTCCACGTTGATTTGGGTATTCCCAATCAATATCAAAACCATCAAAGCCATACTTTCCTAAGAATTTGACTACCGAATCAACGAATTTAGCACGAAGGGTAGGATTGGCAACAACGTGAGAGTACTTGGTAGAACCCTCATTCCATCCTCCGATAGCGATCATAGTTTTTACGTTAGAGTTGTTCTTACGGAGATTGTTGAATCTACCGAAACCATCTTTTCCATAGTCATTTGGAAGATCTTGCCAAGAGTCCAGAACCTTGACGCTACCATCATTATTGATTCCAATGAATGTATAAATTAAATGAGTGCAAAGATGTGGATCGATATAGGAAATGTCGAATTTGCCTGCTCCAGGTCGATAGACCGCCCAGCTACCATAGTAACAGACAATCTTTTCTGTGACAAAATCAAAATTTCAATGAGTAAAAATATAAGAAATATATTTAAAAAATAATAAAAAATACGTAAAAGATATTTCTCATATAGCGTACATTTTTGGTTCTATATAAATTAATTGTATATTGTCAAAAAATGTACGCTGTATGAAAAATATTTTTTATGTACTTTTTATTATTTTTTAAATATATATATATATATATATATATATATATATATATATATAGAGAGAGAGAGAGAGAGAGAGAGAGAGAGAGAGAGAGAGAGACGCACACACCACATACTGTATATATGTATATATATACACACACTTACTTTCTGCTGTTACAGTTGCGGCAAAAGCCACGAAGGCTGCCAAAAATACGATCCAAGCGTTCATCTGTTCGCATAGACAAAATTCTTATAATAATGAAATGAAAAGAGCGATATCCGAGCTTATAGTTAATCAATCTCTTTCTGATACCGTAATATCATCAGAGGTTTTAGAAATTGTATCACTTTAGACTGAGTCATGAAAAGATCTTTATATTAGTTATCAGAAATCTCTCTACACACTTATCTGAAGGTCATTAAAATATAAAATACTTTGTTAAAATCATGTCCTATTGATATAGATATAGGATAAAGAGAAAGGAAAAGACAATTTTTAAGCGAAAAATATATCAACGTAAAACAATTATTCGTTTTGAAATATCTTCTCTTACCTTGCCAAAGAGCCACGTAAGATCTTAACGAATAAATAATAAATTTTATTGAATTTTCGTATTTATAGCTGTTAAAAAAGAAACGATATAAACACACCTTTACATATACATCACGTAGATGTAGATGTTAAATTAATTAATTTTATTAGTATACATCTTTTACGTAGATATCGTATCTCTGTATCATACGTATCGAGCTTATTAACGCCATTCATCGTATATATCATAATAGAACAGAAGGCTTTCTATGTATCTACTTTTCGATAATTTAGAAAACACTTGATTTTACTAATGATATAAGTTTTCGAAACATCTGTGAAGTATTTAAGACGAATGTGTGGTAAAAGAATTAATTTGCTTAAAATACATAAAATTGATATTTCGTAATTAAAATACGATAATCATCATATATGTACACATTTTTTCTTTCATAATCTTTCACTATAAAAAATTGTTTTATTGTTGATTTTGTATCTATTGTTTACTCGATCACGGAAAGATTAGAAATAAATGATCAGGAATTCTCGAATGTTCTGTTATTAATTAAACAAAAATTAAAAATAAATTTATTTTAACATAACAAAAAAAAACAACATACCTGTGATTGAGATGTTTATCTTATAGATAACACAATAAAGACTATTGTTTTCTATATAACTATAATTCTCCGTTACCTTTGATCGTTAGAATGGTATATGAGCGGATGGACATAGCACTTATATATGCAAATTTTAATAAAAACCATATAATTTTAATCTAAGAAATGGATTAGTGAATTATCATCATAATCTTTTTTATTTTTATACATGATATCAGGCAACACCCAACAATTATCATTCGCGATGTATATATTCTAGCCGGCGTATTGTAAATTGGACATACCTGGACTTATATTGACTATTTGCTAAAGACAATTTTTTTCTTTGATAATTATGATAAATCGTAGAAACTCGCAATTTCTTCCTGTAATCTATATTTACATACATTATTCGATGCATATACTCATACGAATTAATAATAGCAGTATTATTTTTATCAATAGCCACATTATTTTTTCGAACTTATACGTAAAAATAGTCGAAAGATAATAAACTCTATTTAGTGCTCGTTGATTTCTGAGAAAGTGAGATAAACTTTGATTAAAATATGAAAAGGAAATGTATAATATAAAACATAAAGAGAAGTAAATAAAATACATACAATAGTTTTAAATAAATGAATAAATTAATATTGATTAAAATTTTTATCTTACTTTATTATTTCTTAATAAAAATTCTATTTACATAATTAGATATATGATATATTTCCTATTACAAAAATGTCATTAAATTATATATACCAATATATAATATGGACACTTCATTGCAATTATTGGAATTTTTTCTTTAAATTGCTATTTACGATAGCAAGTTTTCTTAATCTTCGCCAGTATTGTTTTGTATTTGGATCCATATCCTCTAATTTCGTAGGTGTAAGAGGGAGAGTCCAAAGCCAATCAGGATATTCAGAGTCAGGTTTCAATTTAATATCCTCTCCTTCTTTAAGATAATTAGATCCGCAGACATACATTACTAACTTATTAGTATCCTTTTCAACTGGGAATTGTATCTTTGATGAAACCATAGCTTTCTTTCCAGTCACCTTTCCAAGTGTTGCCTTTGAACCTATCGACAGAAATAAGAGTTATATCATTCCTATATTTATCTTAATATTTATATTTTTGGAATTTCTTCTCAATGACAAATTATACAATGTGAAAGAATAATATTAATAAAAAATGACAACTTAATCAGTTAACTGTTCTAACAATATTAGTACTATTTATACTTATTATTATCTAACCTATATTAAGAAAATGTAAGATTTTTTAGTAGTTTACATGTCTCCATCTATAAAAAAGATTTTACCTGGTACAGCATAATTATTCGTTTGTATTTTATAACATGTAGAAATGATATGTTTTGGAGATATACGACACAATAAATTCATATTTATTTTGCTTCGTATACTACGCGATTTGTTTACGTCATTGGTAGTAGCACATGATCCCACATATAGCGTATACGTATATATATATGTATATATGTAATATACAAATATATATATACACAATATATATATTTAATATACACATACATACACATAAGGATATAAAAAATTAATAACAAAATAACTGATAAATATTTTTTATAAAATGTTTTAAAAAAATGCTTTGTTGTACAATTTAAACATTACGACGATGAAAATATTTAATGAGTGAAATATTTAATTAATAATTGATAATATCTTTTTCCTCTTAAAAGTCATTCTACCGAGTTATACAATGAGTAATAAAAAATAAGAATTTAAAAAGAAAGTACGTACGATCGAGAAAACAATGTTATCATGAGTAACTAAATATTATATGATGATATAAATATTTAGAAAGAAAAACAATATTGTGTTTTGATTCTAATAGAAATATTATTTATTTTACACAAATACTTCTTTTATATAATTACGAGAAAATAATTCAAATTCAAATCATATTGCAGGTAACAATCGAATAGTGCTCTACGGCGCAATACCAAACACGAAACTAATATCTTGACTTCAAACATAAAACACGGTGGCGTAGCATTACAAATATGTCGATATTTATTAAATGATAGGAAAAACTTGTGAATTTACTTTATAACTATCAAAATAATTTTTTTATGTTTCGGTTATGTGATGCCAGTAAGCAATAAGATAGAAGCGCGGGTATATACATTTTGAAAACATTATCAACCTTTAAAAAAAATATCTTTTTGAGTATAGCAATAAATATCTTTTATTGTGTATAGGTAAAAACTGTAAATTTTAATATAAGAGGAAGATCAGCCATCCAAACAGAATTTCAGGATGATAATAAATTTTTAACAATAGCACCAGCATTACCAGTTTTACCTGGAACGTTTACACCGCTTAAATTATCAAAACGTTCCTATCAATCTTTTAGGTATTAAGGTTTGTTATAAAATAATTATCATATAAAGCAACATAGTATTTATATTTTTATGATTGTTCAGTTCTATAGGATCATCTTTTAATTTGGAATCCTCTGAAGTTGAAAGTTGTAATGCAGTTACGTTACAATGGACAGGAGAAGGAAAAGCAGTCACTGCAATACGAGCATCTACAGAAAGAGAAAAAAATCCTGATAGAATATCTCTCGATAGAAGAGGTTTGACTGTGTTCCCTAATATAGTAGGAGAATCGAAGTTACGATTAATTTCTTTACAACACAATCTTCTTACAAAGATTGAAGGATGTAATTTTGCACAGTTAACAAAACTAGTATTTCTTGATTTATATGATAATCAAATAGAAAAGATCTGTAGTTTAGAATGTTTAGAAAACTTAAGACTCCTTTTAATGGGTAAAAACAGAATTAAAAAGATTGAAGGATTGATGCAACTTTGCAAACTTGAAATTTTAGACCTACATGGTAATCAGATAGTGCAAATAGCAGGTTTGAATGGCCTTTCGTCTTTGAAAGTCCTAAATTTAGCTGGAAATATTATTAAAACGGTAGGATGCAATGATTTCCATGGTCTGACATCCTTGAAAGAATTAAATCTGAGACGTAATAAAATAAAAAAGCTTTTAGGATTTGAAGATATACCACAACTGCAGAAATTATATTTAAGTAACAATGATATATACAAGTAAATATCACACAATTATTCTTATCATTATATTTAGAGTATTTTTGTCAACAATTTATTTTAATAATCAATTTTTTCAGGATAGAAGACATGGGAAGTGTAGTAAAAGCATTCCAAATTAAAGAGATTTCAATTGATGGAAATCCAATAACTTTAAACAGTGATTATATATCCTTTCTTGTATCTTACTTACCAAGTCTTCAAGTATTATCATCAATGCAGATTACTGAACAAATTCGTAGAACTGCTATTGCTTGGAGAACTGCAAAGGAGCAAGCTAATTCAGCTTTTTTGGATCTTAGTACACAAGTATGTATGAATGTGCAACGAGAAGAGGTAATTTCTAATGCAAAAACGAAATGGGAGTTTTTGAGATCAAAAAGCAAGTCTTCTACTACCAATGACAATAAGATGAATAATTGCAAAATTAATAATAGCAATAATACACATATACTTAATTCAAACAAGCTTAATATTACTAAACCGAAAAGCTTAAATAAAGGAAGGCTGAAAGGATTTGGAAGTTTAACATCTATAAACGAAAACGTAGAAGCAACAAAAATACAAATAAAGAAAAGAAGTAACTCTACTGATAATCTACTTAAACTAGAAGATGCTGCTAAAGCATATCCATTAGAATTTAAACTTCCACCTATTCTAAGTTCCATAATTGACAATTTAATGAATAATAAGTTTAATGAAAATTTGTTGAAACTTGGAAATAATTTAGGAACATTGAATGATGTGACAAGCGGTGCCAATAGTGAATCTGAAAGTTCAGAAAGTCATGAAAGCTTAAAAAGTGGTTTACGCTGTCATTTAATACATTCAAGTAGACGCACATCCCCTGTTGATTCTGAAAAACGTTCTAGACAGAATAAATCTACAAAAGATGTAGATTTATCTTCTACATCAAAAACATTTACAAATATGAAAAATCATGTTACTGAATCATCAGTTTTCAAGAATCACAAAACTACCATACAATTTACCGATTATAATGTGACATCTAATATTAAAGAAGATTTATCCGCAAAATCATTTCACGGAGATAAAATATCCAAACAAAATATTCCAAATGATTGTGAATCAATTCAATCTAAATCAAATATTAATCACGTTGAATATTATTCAGTAAGAGATTCGGAAAAAGATAGACAAAGAGTAAGAAGTGCACAAGTAAAAAAAATAGTTCATTACAAAAGTAACAGAGCAGCTACTGCTAGAGTAAAATATAGAGCTACAGCATCTCCAAGTCCAATGCCACAGCAAATTTTACCAAGAGAAAGAGAACAAGGTAACTAAATAATAATATTGATGTATATTTGTTAATATAAATTATTTTTTAGTAGTATATAATTTAAATCATATAATTTAATTCTAGGTAGTGATTATTTAATTGAGATCATTGGTCGTTGTCTAAATGTTTTTGGACAAGGCGCATTACGTTTTATTGATCGTTCATGGGATACTTTAAAAGCAGAAGATGTTAATGTAGTTAAATTCAATTATGTTCAGTTTAATAGCATAACTTTGATTTTAAGTAAATTGAAGAATCGATTTCCAAATGTAGAACATTTTTTATTCAAAGAAACTAATATCAGTCATCTAGGACAGATTAATGCTTTAGCCGAAGTGCAAGGTCTTGGAAGTATTCGTATAGAGGCAGAAGGGAATCCAATAATATCAAAAAATTGGAGATCTTATACTATATTTCGCTTAGCACATTGGGGACTTCACACTATCAATGGCAAAGAGGTATTTTAGCATTCAAATAAATTACATTTTGTATTACTAAAATAATAACATATTTAAAAAACAATACAGATTACTAAAGAAGAAATAGAACATGCAGATCAAGAATATGCTGGATTGATAGATATTGTAATACGATCACTGCCAGATTCTTTACTGCAACCATTATTACAAAGACTACATTTAGAAAAGGTTCAAAGACAAAATGGGGAGCAAGTTACTGCCAAACAATTTCTATTTAACAGCGATCCAGCTCTTAGAAGTGTCGTTGGAAAAGAAGCCCTTCAATGGAGGAAGGGGAGTGTGACACAAGTATGTGTATTCCATTATATTTGTGAAGTTTACTCTTCATGATACAAAAAATTTGTATAAAATATAGCCATTTTACACCTTCTAGGAGGATCTCATTTGGAGACACAAAGGAAAAGTGCATTTATTAAATTTAATTGATCTTACTGTTGATGCCATTGAAAAATTACAAATACTTGAAAATGAATGGCCAAACATCTTAAATAAAATTATTTACCAGGCTTTGTCTGATTTTTCAGAAATGGACACATACATGAAACAATGCAGTAAAATGCTTGAAATTGATAAGTAATATATTAATTACACATAATTATATCCCATTTGAACACGATCAGTTAAATATATATTGCTATGAAAAATGTAGTAAATGTGTAATAATTGGTAATAATTTCTTATTACATATATTTGATTCAATAAAAATTTCTATAAAATGGGATGTGATCAAATGCTAAGTACTGTATAATTAATAATTGTGAAAGGACAAGTTTGCTATATATATTACAATTGTTAATGTTCCTGTATTAAAGGAGTTTATTGTGATGTTATAACACAAAAGAACGAATTTTACATATATAATCTTAATGCAGATCTTATGTATATATAATATAGACTTGTATGTAACACTTAACAACGAATATATAAATATTTTATAGATCTTTAAGGTCTTCAATTTTCAAGTCTATATCATAGACAATTGTCTCATCATGACAATGATCATGTTACAAAATATAATTACAAGTTATACCTTTCTATTTTAGTATTTCATTAATGTCATTAAGATCCTTAAAAAATGTACATGTATAACAACATATAGATTATATATATATATATATATATATATATATATATATATATATATATATATATACATATACATATATATACACACACACATATATATGTATATATTATATCTATTTATATGTATGCTTATCGTCTATCATTCGAGATAGTTATCAGAAAATAAATAACGAATAGATTACGATAACGATAAAGATATCAGTAAAATTTTTATTTTTTACGTCTATCGTGATTTTAGATTACGTTCTCATTGTGACATTACTTTCTGCCGATAATGGACTCGACGCTAAAAGATATCGCTGCCTTTTTATCTACGCAACTTTTACTTTGGAAATCTTTTACCGTAGAAATGAAGCCATCAAAATTGTCCTGTAGTCTTTGTGGTTCTGTAAGACGACTGAACCATGGAATTGTAGGGTATACCGTTCGAAATGATTGAAATCTTACGGTGGATTCAAGATCCTGTTTTTGACCTTGAGAAACGGCCGGCAAAGAAGGAAGTAAACGATTGTCCGAAGAAACTAAAATATATATATTCTTCTATAATTATTAAGCTTTTAATGAAATGTAACATTAAATTTAAAATTGATTATATTTTATTATATAGGTTCAATAACGAGAGTACAATATTTAAAATAACTTACAAACTTCTGGTATGGTGTTATGATTATTACCGAGACCGCAGAATCCTTGCATGACGCTGATGCTGGTACGAGTGAAGTGCATTTGATGCTGTTGAAAATTTCTCGATGTCCTTTTATTGTTCAACTTTGCAACGTCATTAGCAACGTTAAATCTAGAAATACCAGAAACATCCGCCGAAACTTGGCCGTGTGGAGCAACGAAATTAGTATCAACGAAACAATTATCACGAGCTTGTTGTTGCCTACGTAGAGCTACTTGTGCTGCCATTACCCTTTGTCTTTCAACAACGAGTAAGCAACAAGGACAACGACAGTCCTTCCAAGCACATGATCTCTTATGACCCTTCAATCCAGAAATCACACCATGATTTCGACACCTCGCACATTTTGGACTTCTCAAACGTTGCTCTAATCCAGAATTTAATTGATTCGGAGCACTGTTCTCTATCTTCATTATAACGAACTCTTCTTTTTCTTTTCCTTTCCGCTAATTGATAATTCTTTATAAAATATATTTGCGATAGATTTCTGATTTCCGAATGATTAGATTTAGAAATATTGTAAAAAACTGCGAACACTATCTTTATACATATTTTAACATGGAAGATTAATATCGATAAATGAAAGACTTAGCAATCTTTTTATATTTTATATTTTCTTTGATAATTCACTTTTCTCATCGATATTTTCACATTCTTTTTAATATATCTTCTTCGACATTCCTTATTGTAACGTACATCTTTATAATAGGATCCGTTAAACTTGCTACGCACTTGCGATATGCGATAAGTTGTATACTTCGAAGGATCTTTCTGATCATTTAGAGAAGGAGGTGCTCCTTCATCTCCTCCTACTAATTCAAAATGTATTTTTAGAGATTTGAGATCTTCGGATTGGTCCGAAACTCGATGAAACTCCGCCAGTTTCGTAGTCTATAGACCAATGAGCCAAAGAGCTCTCTCTTGTTTTCTTCTTCTTATTATTTTCTTCTACTCCTTCCTCTTGTTACCGATATGTTGTAGCAGCACTCTAACTTAAAGAGAGGAAGAAGAGAGAACTTGATAGCTTTCCCGATAGTATAAACATATCTATCTCTCTGTCGAAGAGAGAAACGAAAAACATACATACATCTATCTATTTAAGCTCAGTCACGATTCTGTAACACAAGTTTCGCTTAAACCTTTTGGTCTATATGATTAATCGTAATTTATTTGACAAAAATGGGACATGTATCACATCATACATACTCTTGGCATGTAGACATTGAACTATAATTACAATATTTCTAACTCTTTAAATTATATTATTAATTTATAAAATTATCGTCATATAGAAACTCTTGAAGGGTAGTAATGTTAGATAAATGATACTCAAAGTGAGAAAGAAAGAAAGAAAGAAAGAAAGAAAAAAACAAAGAAAAGAAAAAAAGAAAAAAGGGGGAAAAAAAGAAAAAAAAAGAAAAGTAAGATGATGAGTAGAGAAAATCGTAGAGGAAGTTCACGGTGTGCCACTCATGCGTTATGAAAACATACTCGAAACTAATATTAACTGTGTGTTGGCAACATACGAGAGAGGATCGTATTAACGAGCTCTTAGAACGAGATCACAGAACGAATGCCATGTGTTTGCAGCTGGTGGGATATACCGTAGTTATAGTAAAGCAAGATAGTCCCTTTTCTATTTTCGCGGTATACGATAGACGTTTAATGTGTATACACCGAAAAAGAAAAATGTTGCATTATATACTTAGTTTTAAAGCTATAAACAATTACATACATCTTTCTTTTTTCTTTCTCCTTAAACACAACGATCGTGTATTATTTTACTTGCAACAGCAATGAAATCTTCTTTAAAAAATTGATTTATATCCAACTTTTTTTTCAGAAAGTAAAAACGATGTTTCTCGTAAGCGAACAAGAGATTATTATTTAAGAGGGTTTAAATTTATATATATATGTGTGTGGGTATGTGTATGTGTGTATGTGTGTGTGTGTATATATATGTATATATATATATATATATATATATATATATATATATATATATATATATATATATGTATATATATATATATATATATATATATATATATGTATATATATATATATATATATATATATATATATATATATATATCTGAAAGAGTACGCGTGAAATGCGTCGAGGAATTTCGTCTAATGAGCGTGAAACGAAGGGGTGTCGTTCAAACGCTTTTTCCTACTTCTCCCTCCTCGGAACCAGAGAAGTCTTTGGCCGAGAGTGCTGTCAGTACGGCAAATATGTTGACAGGTCATTTAACATCTTTTCTACATATCACCGCAACGAGACAAAACGAGAATACATGACTAAAACACAATATCATCGACTACCACGTTTACATATTTGAACATTTATTTTAATTCTCTGTTTATCTGCATGTCTATGAAGAAAAACGTTCGAAAAGGAAAAAAGTAGTTTAAGGTTTCTTCTCTCCTTTTTTTTTCGATATCGATACTATAATAAACATATAAAAAAAATATTATGTATATATTATTCTATAAATATATATCAACGATAACAGTACATAAATTTTATACATTTCATTGGTTGCTCATAAAACCAAGAATGCAAGAAAACTCTGAGTTTGACTCGAAACATTTTTATAATTTTGACATTTGCACGACGACAGACGTCGCATTTGTTCGTTAATAAAGATTCGTCGTTTTCGTACGAAGAGCCGATTAATTACTGAAAGAAAAATTCTTGTTTCTCTCGCGAGCCTTTCGAATGGCAGAAAGGCAAACGATGCAAGTTATACGAATCACGATCATGTTGCAAGATCAAGATCTTTAGTGAAAAATAACCAAGCCTGTCGCTGTGGGTAGAACATCGATGAGAAAAGTTTGATCCGTAAAGCAGTTTTAAATGTATCCGATGATTGTATTCGGTTCTTTATTTTCTTTTTTAAATATAATAACTTGATTGAATCAATTCATATTTTATTTCTAGGGAGAATCATCTTTCATGACTTACTTAAAGAAAAAATCATCAACATTTTTAACAACTCAATAATTCTGAAATCCTAAAAAAGAAAAAAAAAAGAAAATTGAAGATAACTTTGCAATGCCACATTGCACAACAAATTTTGCCTGGTATCTTGGAAAATTTCTCATTGGATTTACAGGAATGCTGATTTTATATATGAGTTTTTTGAAAGACAAGTAAATACATACATATCACGACTTTGCGACGATATTAAATTTATACGATATTAAGAATCATATACTTGTTTACCAGAGAATATCCGTATAAACCAGGGATGAGAGAACCTTTAGCAGGAAAAAAGAGTCAAAAGTGAGTCACGCTAGTCATACGCGCGAGCGTTCTGTAATTCCATTATTTTTATTTAATTTATGAGTTATTTAGAAGTTATGAGTTATATGAAAATTAAATATGAAAGTAAAAATCCGTGTCGTATGACTAGCTAGTAGTATGTGTGTGTTTATTATGACTACGATTTAAACGAAATTAATAATACTCAGTAATAATACATGCTCCACAGGCGATCAGATAAATGTCAATGCAACGAAGCGTAAGTAATTTTACAGTATGTTTTATGAATATAAACCTAATACACACATACACGTGTATATGTGTATTACAAATACTATTTATTAATTGTTATTTATTTATTTAGAATGCAAACACAAAAGTATGGCTGCACATGTAAGAGGTCTATGTTAGTAATTCACGTTTTCATCATGCGTTTACGCTAAAATAGTATTTCATTATAATTTCTCTTTTCTCTTTTTTTTGTCTTTCCATTAGGGTACGAAAATAGGGGAAAATGTTGTTGGAAAGAAAAATGTTATCCGAAGACGATCGCATCGAAATATCTCATTAAGAACAACAATGGTATTTTCGTGCGTAAATGTGCAAATGTTTATTACCTAAAATAAATTTCCTTACATCTATCGGTTTTACTTTTACGTTTTAATAATGAAACGAATGTTCTAGCTGTTAATATGAGGACACGTCGATCTTTCTATTCTAAAAAACAAACGAAGGTAACAATTAAAAAATATTATTATTTATTATTATTTAATATTCTAATCACATATCGATATAATCAATATCGTGGTATTAATATTTATGTTATAAGTTTATATACGATAAGAATATTATATCATATTTGACTATTAGTTTCTAGATTTGACTGTACGTAACGAAAAAGTATATTCCTGTAAGTGTTGTTGGTACAAGTCCATTAATGGTACTTGTATTAAACATAAATCAAATAAAATCAAAAGACAAAAGTGTATACGAGTTTCGAAGGATACCGTGGCTGATCTTTGGAAAATACAAAGAGTATGCGACATGATAAAGTCACAGAATAACGTTGGACGATTCCAAGATGAGTCTGTGAATATCGAAAAATTGGTACAAGAGGAAACTACTTCGAGTTCATACGTCGATGCTAAAAATTGTTTCGTTCAAGACGCTTATACTCAATCTGCATGTAAAAACAAAGAAAAAGAAATAGATGAATTTAGAAAGAGCGACGAAGAGAATGAATCGTTTAATCACAAAAATAAAATCAATGTTAAAAATCAAACAATTTCTAACGAAAACTCAACGGATCTATCATTTAACTTTTACAAAGCCGCTGAAAAAATACAAGATAAATATGAAAAAATTTCCTTAAATTACGATTTCGAATGGAGAAAAAGTGTTAACGTTGAAACTTCAACTTCTTTGGAAAAAGAAAATAAATCAAGTACAATAGTAACATGTTCCGTTTCAAAAAATGATACTGATCTACCATACATCCCTGAGCTTGAATTAAAAGAGGTATGTGATTGTAATCCAACGTGTAATTGCGAGTATCAATTTTCGGCAGAACGTTTTGGGGACGATGATATTGAAGAAAAGAATAAACTTGAAATTTGGAGAAAGTATAATCGAGAAACGATTCCAAACAGATCTAAACAAAATCGAATGTTAGAAACTAGGTAATCAAAAATAGTATACATACACAGACATACAATAGTACACATACAATTGTTGCATTTGTAATCTTATTAATTCTTTGAAGAAAATAAAAATAATCGATGTTATCAATTCTTATTTTTTTAGAAATCAAGGTCATTGGAATTCGGATATCACTAATCCTTCTTATTGTGTCGAAAATAATCGACATGTTTATAACGAGCTAAGATCGAGTACAAGTACAGAATCTCTGATTTACCCACAAGCACAAATGAAGATAACACGTACTAGTAGCCATGATCGAGGCTATTCATTGTTCTTAAAACGTTTAGAAAGAATCAAAAAAGATCCTCGGAGAAGGAAAGACAATTCTGTCTTTCCATTAATCCGTAGAATTAATGTTAAGGAAGATTATAGCGATCGTGATTATAGTGATCAATCCTTGTGTCGTTGTCAACGTTTTCATCGAGATATAAAACCAAAAATGATTATTGAAGATAAATTCGAAGACACCGAAACGAGTCGATCCAAAGCGTCATCCTCTTCAACAAGTCTTTCATCTAACGATTACAATAAATCTGCTCGATCATTTCTTTACGATAACGATTGTAAATGTCGATATTTATCTACCGTTACATCTAGTACATCTACTTGCACTTGTACATCTACCGATCTACAATCTGAAGTAGAATACAAAGGCATTGAAAAAGAATCATCGAAAATCCATTATCCATTAAATCCATTATCGTCAACCATAACATATAATGATAATAATAATAATTATTATAATAATAATAATAAAAATTCAATTCGTCATTTCAATGTGATGAGATCATATTGCCAAAAGACATTGTCCCTCATGAATAGAAGATTGCAAAATCGTGAAAAATGGATAAATGATCATATATTGTGATTAATAAATAATTTCAAGCATATTTTATTCGACAATATTATGAATTGGAAAAGAACAAAATAAAGAAATATGAGAAAAACATCACGTTGTAATGAATGAAAACGGAAAAAAGAAAAGGAAAGAAAAAGAAAATAAGTTATATGCTAAATGCTTCTTCAAGTACGTAGTATTACTTTTATATAATAAAAATAAATCAAAGTCAAATGTAAATTATTTCTTTTCTGCATTGATGTAAATGACTCTATAAAAATTAATTAATTATCCCGATTAAATACAAAACGAATCGTCGATCGAATTGAGTATGTATTGATCACCGAAAGTTAATAATACAGAGGAGAATGAATTGAACTAGCGACTCGTGTGTTAGTTGCTAGATCCTATGAATAAATTGGACATGCTTTAAAGAGATACGAATGGTCTGGTGTGTGCCCGGAAAATGTGAAACTCAATTAATATGCGTCCCGTGTCTCTAGGTGAAGTGTCTATAAGTAGATCACTTGCGGACACAACGTCAGTCATAACCATACATTATTTTCTGCTGTAGTGCGGAGATAGCCTTCTTTCTGCTAACGAGATGCTCTGACAATTTCGTTAGAAATATATTTAATACACACACATATCTATAAACACGTTCTATCTTCGTATATAGATTTCAGATTGACTTTTCAAGATGCTTATAAACTATAGATATAATTTAATATCATTCATTTATTTAATACTTATTCTAATTCTAATTCTAATATTATAGAATCTTCTCTTTTTTTTTTCTTATATATAAATATTAAATATATTTAAAATAATATAATATAAATCTTATGCGTATGAAATAAAAACATTGAAATTTACATTTCATAGAATTATACAATAACAACACATTGTAACGTCAAATCGTGATTGTGTACATTCGTTAAAATTTTTTCATTGAAATTTCTTTCGTTTTAATCCGTTTAAGAATCTTTCTGAAAGGCATCCTTTGTAAGAGAAACGTTGCAGCTGCGGCCCTTTCGCCTCATATTTTGCACGCATTCTAATAAAATAAAAGGAGAGAGCGAGAACGAACTCAACTCAAGAAGCATTTCGAAATGGGAAGATGTTAAATGAGCAAACTGTCTAACTGTCAGTCCACCTAGTATTCGGTTTCTCGGCGCTTAGTGAAAATACGAGCTAAAATGATTCCGTAGTCTCCTCTAACTTTGGTGTTTCAAATACACATACGTGCTATTTCCGTTTTCAGATACATATTTGATAAAAATTCATTTCTTTTTGTTTTTTATCAGTTCACTGTGGCTTTTCATTTGTCTGTATAAATTTTTTAGCCAATAATATATTCATCGATCGAATAAAACTTTTGATCTCGGAAACAATCTTTTATCCATTTACTATTGATTACTTTCATAGATCTGTTTATAGTTTCATCAACTTCCGAAGATATCGTAGACATCAATGAATTATCTTCAATGAAGATATAATTAACATATTCATCTATATCTTCTTTTATTATACCTCCCATAAAGCGAAATTTAAATTTCGTAGGATCCGAACATTTCTTAAAATATCCAATAATTTGTTTGAAGATAGAAAATGGAGATATTCCATTTTCAAATAATTCTTTATCCATTTCTTGCTCTTCGGTAAATGCAACTTCTCCGTCTTTTATCTAAAATTAATATTATATAATAAAATGGAAATTATAAATAATTTGACAATAAATTCATCGATATTTTAAAGAATCAATCATACCGTATATTCCATCTGTTTTAAAGATCGTTGTAAACTTTCTTCATTGGCATCTGTTGTATAACTATCATAATAATCATCATATTTTTCAATAAGCGATCGTTTGGTTGAATCACGAACGCACAGAAGATCCCATGGGAAAAAACTTTCTAATGCACCCCAGTTTTCTTCTTTGATAATACGTTTATACCAATCTATCGTAACTATATCATATTTCTTACTTTGTATTATGTTTCTTGCTTTTGCCTAAAATAAAAGAAACATTGGAATCAGTAAATTGCTTTGGAAAACATCTTAGCAATTTACATTTTTTAAGAGATATTATACTATAATATAATTAATACTTTTTTATCATTTCCAACAATCACACAATAAGTTTCTTTACTCGGATTCTGTACGACTTTTGCATTATGTAATAAGAGCGTATCTTCTATTTCTTCTTTGGATATTTCGTTATTACCATTAATAACACAAATTTCTTTTCCATATAATAGACGCGTGATCGGTACAAGATTTGTATTTGATTGTTTTGTATTATAAAACCCTTCTTCAAACTTTGACGAAGTCAACTTTGATATTCTCTTTTTTATTTTAATAGTTGGTGTTTCAACATCATTCAATGTCGCCTGTCTTTTAGTCAATTTATGAATTATTTCTTCATTCTAAAAACAATATAAAAAAAAAAAAAGAGAAAAACAGAAATACAAGATGAATTAAATAATAATCGCAACTCAAAAAGTTTCTTCGTATATTTTCTATACCTTTATCAATGATAAAAATTCTGTGACAGTACAAGCACTATCCCAAGGCTTATCTTCTCTAATCTGTATAACACGAGGAAAACGTAAAGTATAACCAATCGGATAATCATTAGTTTTTACTATTTCCGTTGCTCGAAGCGTTAAAATCAATGAATGCTCAGGTCGAATCCATAAATCTGGAGGCTGCCCCTGAAAATACAAGTCATATATGTCTATTTGAAAAACAATATGAAGTTATTATAAAGTATATACACTTGAAATACCTTAGGTCCAATTACACAATTAGGACAATCTTTAATCCAATACCTCTCCAATTTTGAATCAAGTTCCTTCAGTTTTTCCATTGCAATACCATTACTCACGGACACAACTGAGAAAAATTGTGTAAGTTCTTTTTCTTCGTTTTCAGGCATTTTGGCAACACCCATCATAAAGCTTTTTATCAAACCACTGAACTTTCCTTCGCCATAATAGCCTCCAAGAATAATCAAATCTATATCTTGTACTAGATTCCCTGAATACTAATAAAAAAATAATGTTATACTAAGACTTGTCAAAGAACTATCCAAAGCATTGCTATACATTGAAAGAAATTGAATGAAATAATTTTGAATTAAATATAACGGATAAATCCTTATTATATATATACCTCAGCTTTTAATTTGTAGCAACCAGTTCCTTCGCGAACATTTGGTTTATAAATAAAATCAGATTTTTTTAAAACTATTCCTTCTTCGTTATTATTAAGACTTTTATTAAAAATATCCAATAAATCTTTACTATATAAAAAAATATAAAATAATTAAAAAAAATGCTCATCAAGCATTATAATAATGTTATACATATTCTTTCATAATTACCTGTTAGAAATGATTGTACTTTGACATTTAATTAATGAACCTTCTTCATCTTGAAATGCATCATTTAATATAGTTAATCTCTCTCTATAGGGTAAATTCACGAGCAATTTGTCATTATATAGAATAATGTCATATGCCACAAAACAGGGTTGATAGGAACTATTAGCAGTAAGCTTTTTAACATCATAGTTCATACCTTTTGACCCAAACACTTTTTTTTGTTTATGCCAACCCATTAATTCACCATCCAGAATTATAGACTTACATTGTCGATTTAAACGACGCGAAAATGTACTAGTAAGAAAACCATCTAAAAGACATTGCTTTTATTAGAATTTTGTATACAGATGGTTATATAATGAAAATCTTATTTTCTGTATCTACCTGAATTACTTTTTCCATATCCCCAATTATTTGTAATATCAAATCTCTGTCTTGTACAATATTGGAATATACCATCCTTCATATGTATTTGGGAACGTTCACCATCAAATTTCATTTGTACAAAATACTCATCATTATTATAAAAAAGTTTTGAAGCATTCTCAATAGCACATCTTTCCAAAAGCATAGGTTTAAAAAAAGAGAAAACTTGAATATTATGATTAACTTTCTTTTTACCTTGACCAAGATTATCACAAATTTCTCGTAAGTCAGAAGTTGTATCAAAACATTCATATGCTTCTGGATGATAAACTATAAAAATATTAAAAATGTTAGTAGTATGAATTTTGGATATTTAGCAACAAATATATAATATATTAAATCAAATCTCTTTTATATTGCTACAAACCTTGCAACAATCTTTTTGTTCCAACACCTAACTTTAGATCCTTTAAAATAATACGAGTTAACCATTTTAATTCTAATGCACTTATTTGTCTAAATAGTGCTTTAAATAATTCATCTTTATTAGTATTCATTTTACTTGCTTGTGATATATCATCTAAGAATATATTTATTCTATCTATTGTAAATGATTCCTTCCGATGTGACAATTGTTTTCGCACAATTGAGTAAACTATTTCAGAAATGTCACTTCCTTCAGATTTACTTAAATTAGGTATTCTGAAAAATAAATATATTAATATTTGTGCAAAATAGCAACATATAAAAGAAAAAATATTAATACCTATAATTTATCAGTTTCTGGGCATCTTTACTTGATTTTCCAAGGCAAAGTACACGAATATAAATATTTGCTAGTAATTTCTGCTTCAAATTATATGACGAACGTTCACGATCGCATTGTGGTAAAAGCAGTCTTAACACAGGAAATATTGAAATATCCTAATAAAAAGAAAACAGAGAAAAGTTATTAATACTATTTGAATTAATTTTTAATTTTTAATAATATTTGAATTAATTTTTAACTTACTGCATCTGGATTGTCTTCTTTTAATTTAACACCTTCTCTCTGACATTGCATAATAAATTCTTGTAGAATTTCAAGCTTTCCAGAGGCACGGGCTTTAATAACTTTTTCTAAGACATCGCATAATTTTTTAAATGTAATTCTTGAAGATAATGATACACTCATCTTTGAATAAACCTTTAACATAAAATACCATAGAACTAAAAACTAATTAATTAAAGCACTTCATGGAACAGATACTTAAAGATTATAAGAAAAATAAAGCTTTTAATACATTATTTTTATTTAAGAGCTATTAATTCTTTTTGTACAAAATGAAATATATACATTTATAATATAATGTATCTATTAATTTTTTATACTATTTATGCATGGAACTTGTTTATATTACTTTTAAATAGTAATATAATCTTCAAGATACATTCTGGCAAGATTAAGATTCTCAGATTGCAAGTATATAAGATGAAGATTAAAAGCTGCTTCTTTCTTCAAGTCTAAAAGTTCTTCATTTTGTTTAACTAGATTTCCTGGATCTGAATGAAGAACTAGTTTATAATAGTGTATAGCTGTTGGCAACATTCCAATTTGATGAAATGCACGTGCTGTATTATAATATGTTTCGTGTTGACCTTCCACTCCTCGTAATTGTGCATATTTCTTAAAGAATGCAATTGCTACAATTCAATCATAAATGATATATTTGATCATATGATTATATTTCATATGTAACTGTTGATAAATATACACATGCATTAATTACCTTGAATTACTAATTGATTCTTTTTTGATGAATGCTTTTGACATGACATTTGTAGCAAAGTAACAGAAATTAATAAAGCCAATAATGCATTTGGCGTAACTCTAAAGAGGGATATGTAATCATTGAGAGCATAAGTATATGTTCCAGAGACAAGGCAATTATTTGCATGCATTATATGCAAATGAGAAAATGCATCTTCTCGTCCAAGTAAACGCATAATGAATCTATTGTGTCTTGAATCTTCAGCTTTTTGAATAACTATATTCAGCAAATTCCATGAATTTGAACGTTGACAAACTTTTACTATTTCCCGCACAATATTATAACCATAAAAAGAATCATTATTGTGAATACAGGACACTAAACATAAGAACATGATATGAGAATTCCTCTTCTCAAATCTTTTAGATGTCAATGCACTAAAACATATTCTTTGTAGTAATCCATATCTTTTCAATTCACAAGCTAATTTGCACATTTGAAGATATAAGAGAAATTCATTCTTTTCACTTGGTTCATCACTGTTAACAAATGTTGGCACATTTTCTTCTTCAAGTTTTTCACCACAAGATAATCGATGCAATTGTAAACTTTCAAGACGTTGGCGTACTCCAGTTGCTCTTGTTAATGCACCAAGTTCAGCTTTTGATCTAATATTAATACAATGTCTTGAAAGTAATAACATTCCAGACTGAAAATACTCATCATACTTCTGAGTTTTAAAGAGCAGAAGTGTCCTCATATAAATTACATTAGGATCTAGTGCATCTGATTCTGGATCTTGTTTAAGAACTTCCGCTGCCTTAATATATTGACCTTTAAACTTATAAAGTTTTGCTAATGCTAGTCTAGCACCTAAATGCTGGGGGGATAATTGTTTAACAACTTCATAAGATTTTATAGCTTTTTTTAGATCCTTACAGCCAACCCAACACTCTGCGTGTCTTAACCAAACAGCTGCTAAACTAAAGTTGTTGCTATTAACTAGTGGATCTAATAAGTTCAGAGCTCGTTGGAATTCCTTCTTTCCCATAAAAGCCTCTGCTACATCTAAAAATAAATCTCCAGATATCTCTGGATCTTCTTTCAACAATTTAGGTAAAAGTTTATCTGCCATAGTAATTTCATTCAATTCAATAAGAGTTATAAGAAATTTTGCTTTTAAATCTACAACTACATCATCTGGTATATCACAGGTTTCTATTATAGGTACATTAGGAGATTCTGAAACTTTTTTATCAGAAACATCTATCTCCTTAAATTGAACCCAGATACTAGTATACTTAGTTAGAGTATCTAAACATCTATTAAAATGTTTTAAAGTAATTAACAATTCTGTCATAATGTTGACTTCTTCTAATGTTATCAATTCAGGACACTTAACAAAAATATATTCCATAGCATCTAATGCTTGTTCATTATTATTTTCTTGCATGTGTCGTTTTGCTAATATTTTTGCATATTTTAATATTTCTTCACCATTTTCTGAATCCAGATGATGTAATAATTTTGTATATGCTTTCAAATAAGCTCTTTTATCTCCATTTTGCTCTTGAAGTTGTATTAATGATTCGTACAAATGTACTTCTTTTGGACTGGCTTGAATAGCTTTCGAATAACATGTTATTGCTTGTTTTATATTGCCACTTTCTAATGATAAATTAGCTAATCGAGCCCACTGATCGGCATCCTTTGGACTAAGATGTGCTGCTATTAAAGCAAATTGTAATGATTTCTCAGGCTGATCATTTTCATATATCATTGCTAAGGTTTGAAATGGTTCTGGAGCACTTGGTACCTGCCTGTAGAATTATTAATCAATCATGATTTAATTATTATTTCAAAGCACCTTAATTCGATTAAAAAAATTTAACTTGCCTAATTATTTCCATACACATTTGTGCCGCTAATGTTGTTTCTCCTCTTGCAAAACGTAAATTTGCTTCACCCATAAGACCTTGCAAAACAGGAGGAAGAGTTCTCCGCTTTCTTTTTGGTCCTGCTTGCGAAAATGTTGATAATTTTTGTTCTTTTTTATTTATAATTTGTTGTGAAACTGCTTGTTCACTTTCTGAATCTTTTCTAAAAATGATATTATCTATCAGTGATATTCATTACATAAAAGTTTCATATTCTTCATGTTACATACTTGGAGATATCCGTATCTGAGATTTCCAGTTCTGGATTCTCATCCATTTTAGAGGAATATTCGCTAAATGTTAATTCACCATTTAAAAATTGTTTAGTTAATCTATCTTCTTCTTCGGCAGTTAGTAGTACATTTTGATCATCTATTTCCATTACAATATCATTAACAGGACTACTTTGCCGGGAATATGTATAAGATGGAATTATCGTTTCAGATACATCTTGTACTTCTAAAGCTTTAGCTTCTATAAATTCAGTCATATCCATATCCATGGAATTAATAGCACTTTCATCTAATTCTTCTATGATTATTGGCATAACATTGGTATCAGTATCGAGAATCATTATATTCTCTTTGTGTTCTTGTGATTTAACCTCAGAATTTATTTCAACATCCATATTTGTTTTATTATTATCCGCTGTCAATTGCTCCATTTTGCACTATTAATATAATTCAGTAACGAAGTTACTCTTTAAATAATATTTGATGTAATAAATATTCGTTTATATTTTATGCATTCATTTCATTTAAAACAACATATCTTCTCAACAGTTGTAAACAATAATTTTACACTCTTTAGATTGATACATATTATTAAATATCCACGATTATTGTAACCGTAAATTATATAAAATAAAATTTAAAATTTATGATTGATTAAGTAAATTTGTAAATAAATATTACACCCTTATATATATTCGTGTGTGCGTGTACGTATGTGTATATATAAATGTTAAAAAAAGAAATAATTCATATTTGCATAAAATACTTACAAATTAATCTTATATCTGGCTTTCTTACTATTATAACATTTGTTTTTTATTTACAGAATTGTAAAATTAAATGATTATCAAAATGAACAGTTAATAATTGAAATTAAAACATACAGGAATTAAAAACTACCTTATAAATTCGTAGTAAATAACATTTACGTAGTACTTTTGTGTGAATTATTATCGTGTAGTGTCAGCACTTAAATTTTATTTAACCTCATTGCAATTGCACCTCTGTCTTTAAATGCAGTGAGATTTGTAAACATCGAAGCATGGATAACTTGATATACATAATTTCATTGTATGTATACTTTACAATGTATTTACAATTTAAGAAATCAATGACTTACCTTTAAAGGAAATAATTAAAAATGTACAGCTGCAAGATTTCAATGTGGATTTCTATGATAAATAAAACTTAAGGTTATGACGTGAAAGATAAATATATCGTTACCGTAAGTAAACATTTATTCTTCATCATTATCTTTATGATAAAATTGAATATTGTAAGTGTTCAAATTTTATTAACATATAGTTGATTTTATGTACAGAAAAAATATACTGAATAATAAATGAATGACTCATTGTCAACATCTATACAATAATGTTAAATTAAAGAAATAGATAGAAAAAAGAATAAATGATCATCTATGTTATATAAAATATACTCTAATATTTTCATTGAGTAATAGATAATTTAAATAATCTATAATTTTCAGTTCGTGCTAATAGTATGAAGTCTCATATATCTTGGCTGTACATTATTTTGGTATTACTACTTATCTTTGCGAACAAAACAAGTAATCACCAGTTAAACTGTTCATTAGAAGAAGAACAGACTCGTCATAACTCAGCACATAATAAGTCACAAACATATGATACCTACTCGATATCATCATGTGATTTACATCATAATATCCACGAAGTTAAAGTTCAATTTTCATCTAGAATTGTTAAAAATGAATATATTGTAGCATTCAAAGGCTACTACAAACCTCATACTCGTAGAAATTATATATGTGCTGCATTGAATTCATCTGGGATTAATAATTGGAAATTACTTGCTCGAAATAATTTGGCAAGTAATTTTCCTAGTGATTTTGATGTAGTTCTCTTAGAAGAAACTGATAATTATCATGGACTCAATGCTTTAATGGATCATCCACTCATAAAAAGAGTAACACCTCAAAGACTAGTGCATAGAAGTTTAAAATATATTAATATCACAGAAGAAGGAGAACTTCCTGAATATAAAGGATTCAAAAGGAAAATTAATACTTATGTATGTTTTCATATCTAGAATTAGGTAAGATTAATTTGTAAACACATATATTATAGAAACTTTTTAATTTTAGGGTAATCATTTCTGGCAACCAATAAATCGACATGCATCTCGTAGGTTACTACGTGCTATTCCAAGACAAATTACGAGTATACTTCAAGCAGATGCATTATGGGGCATGGGTGTAACGGGTCATGGTATTAAGGTGAATAATAAAAATAGTTAGTAAGTAGGTATGAAATATAATTAATATAATTTAAAATAAAGCTTCAAATTATACATATTAGGTAGCAATATTTGATACTGGATTAGCTGCTAGCCATCCACACTTCAAAAAAATTAAAGAACGTTCAAATTGGACAAATGAAAAAACTTTAGAAGATGGTTTAGGTCATGGAACATTTGTTGCTGGTGTTATAGCTTCATCTTCCAGAGAATGTCTTGGATTTGCACCAGATGCCGAATTGCATATTTTTCGTGTCTTCACTAATGCTCAAGTATACATACATACATATATGCATACATATATATATTCATTTATTTATAAATATATATACCTAATATTCTTAATTATTTATATAAAATTTATGATAATCTATTGAAAAATTTTCCTTTATTATTTTCTATATTTGTTTGGTATAGGTATCATATACATCATGGTTTCTTGATGCATTCAATTATGCTATACTAACTAAAGTTACAGTACTAAATCTCAGTATTGGTGGTCCAGACTTTATGGATCATCCATTTGTTGATAAAGTTTGGGAACTTACAGCAAATGGTGTAATTATGGTGTCTGCAATTGGAAATGACGGTCCTCTTTATGGGTAAGTGCCAATTATTGTTATTTGTAAGTGTCAACTATTGCTATTATTTGTGTTTTATTTATTTATATTACAAATCTCTCATATCTTATACAGAACATTAAATAATCCTGCTGACCAAATGGATGTCATTGGTGTAGGAGGTATAAATTGGGAAGATCAAATTGCTAAATTTTCATCAAGAGGTATGACAACGTGGGAATTACCATCTGGTTATGGAAGAGTAAAACCTGATTTAGTTACATATGGATCAGGTGTGAGAGGTTCGGCATTGCAGACTGGTTGCAGAACACTCTCTGGTACTTCTGTTGCTAGTCCTGTTGTAGCTGGTGCTGTAGCACTTTTAGCAAGTGGTTTTGTTCAGCCAGATGGATCTCAAAATGTTAAAAGAAGGGTAATTATTGTTTTGAAAAATATATCTATTTTTATATGTACATGGAGGACATTTATTTTTTCAAAACAAACTTTTTATTATAAGAAGGTAACACCGGCTAGTATGAAACAAGCCTTACTCAGTTCCGCACGACGTTTACCAGGAGTTGGTATGTTTGAACAAGGAGCAGGAAAATTAGATTTGTTGAGAGCGTTTCATTTTTTAAGATTATACACGCCCATGTGTACACTCAGTCCAAGGTAACTACTCTTTTGTCTGTAATAAATAAAACAATAAAACACTGAGGTCATCTATGTTTCATAGATAATATAAATTCAGTTATATAGATCTGACTGAGTGCCAGTATATGTGGCCATATTGTACTCAAGCTGTTTATCATACTGGTATACCAACGATCGTAAATATAACAATAATAAATGGATTGGGTGTTTCGGGTCATATTACGGATCTTACTTGGCATCCATATACTGGGAATGGTAACGGCGAACGAATTGATATATCATTAACGCACAGCGATGTTCTATGGCCATGGTCTGGCTGGTTAGCAGTTTCTATAACTGTTCCATCGAGTTCTCGTGATTGGCAGGGTATAGCACAAGGTAATATAACTTATTAAATAGGTATTATATAGCAAAAATCATGTTAATATTATATTCACACATAGGTCACATATCTATAACTATAAAATCACCACCAAGTGATGGAGAAGAAGAATCCCGTCAATCAACGATTGAGCTACCATTAAAAGCCAAAGTTATACCGACTCCACCTCGACAGTAACTATACATAATATATACTTTGTTTTGATCTGTACAACTTATATACATTATTATTTATATTATACATATAATTATTATGATTATTGTTTAACAGCAAACGTATTCTTTGGGATCAGTACCATAACTTACGTTATCCTCCAGGATATTTTCCAAGGGATGATTTACATGCAAAAAGTGATCCTCTTGATTGGAACGGTGATCATATTCACACAAATTTTAAAGATATGTATCAGCATTTACGCAATGCTGGATATTATCTCGAAGTACTTGGCTATCCATTTACCTGTTTTGATGCTAAAAATTATGGAACATTACTCGTCGTTGATACAGAAGAAGAATTCTTTCCTGAAGAAGTACGTATATTTTAATTTTTTTATACAAAAGATTTTCCTTTATATTTTCATTTTATAATTATAAAATCAACGAATTTTCTTTCTAGGTAGCAAAATTAAAACAAGATGTCGAAGAAGATGGACTTTCTGTAATTATCTTTGCAGATTGGTATAATGTTACTGTCATGCGAAAGGTAAAATTTTATGATGAAAATACACGACAATGGTGGGTTCCTGATACTGGAGGTGCAAATATACCAGCTTTAAACGACCTCTTATATCCTAACTGGGGAATAGCATTTAGTGATCAAGTACAAGATGGTCAATTTAGTCTTGGTCAACATTCACCTGTATCTTTTGCTTCTGGATCAACTATTGCTCGGTAAATTATATTTAGTTTATCCCAATAATTTATCCCGAAAAATTATATAAAAACATTTAGATTATATATTTTTACATGAATCACACAAGATTTCCACAAGATGGAGTTCTACTTTATGCAAAATTACGTGATCAAGGTCAAGAATTTCTTCTGGAAACGGAAACAGGATCATCAAAACTTGTACCAATTCTTGGACTTTTACAAACTAAACGTTATGATAGTGCTAAGGAAAACTACAATATTAAAGATAACGATATAAAAGATTTTGAAGAAGAATTTCCAGAGGAAAATCATGAGAAAGAACGTGTAAATGATATGCCTGGTAGGCTTGTAGTATATGGAGATTCAAATTGCATTGACGACAGTCATTTACAAAAACGTATATATTTTGATCATTGTTTTATTTAATTAAATTAATGATTATATATATATTAAATATTGCTTACAAAAATATATGATATTTTTCTAGCTTGTTTCTGGATGCTCGATGCCATTTTAGAATATACTACTACGGGCCGTATAGCAACTATATTTATGAATGAAAATTCACATTCGAATAAAGATCCAAAGGAACCAGATCATTTCGAAAATAATATATTACCTCAACGAATAGAAGGTAGTAATTTCAAACGCCATAGCAAGGTAGTAGCATCTGAAGGTACTGGAGCAGGTCGCTATCGGCCACTACCATCGTGTCCTACTATTACGCTAGCTTTACCAAAACCAATTAATGAATCTGCACCCACGTAAGCATAATATCTTTCATCCATTAATATGCAACTAAATAATCGTAAATGTTTTTATAAAAATAAATATAAGTAAATCTAAAGATAAATAATTCTGTAAAATAAGTATAACAATGTATACAAAAATTTTATCCTATTATTATATTTCAGAAATTTATATAAATCTCAGAAATTACTCTCTGTGGGAAGTGGAATAATGGCTGCAAATCCAATTCCACAAGAAGATTCATTGTGGCTTAAACGACATATTGGAGCAAGTGTTCCTTTCTTATATAATAATAATTTAAATGGAGTCGTTAATAACATAAAACAAAATGAACAGGACCATCAAGTGATTGTGAATCAATGGTATTATATAGTAATAATTATTATGGTATGTGTGATTCTTTTTTGTTTGCTGAATCGATGGAATTGGCTAATATTCAGAAGACATTCTAGAAGAAAACGAACAGTTGGTAAATTACGTAGAGTTATACAAGCTATTGCTATGCGCCAGGTGCCTCAAATGTAATCAAATGCTTGTAAAGAAATTTTATAAATAATTTTATAAAATTTTGTTTATATATTTTATATAGACAATGTGGTATATTCTTTAGTCTAATAACATTTTACCACATTTTTTGCATAAATTCAGAGACGGACGTAAAGATTTGTGTGTGCCAATTTACATCTTCAACGAATTTCGTATAGAAAGACTATTAGAATGGTATAAAACATATCCTATCTGCTTTACCTGCCTTGACAGATATAATTCTAATCGGGCCAAATTTTAGGAAAGTATTGTATACCTCAATGATTTAATATTTACATGTTTTATGTAACTACTAAAAGAAAACCGTTTAACATTCGTCAAACGTGTTATTACTGACCTAGCATGATCTGATGCAATGATGTAATAATTAATTTATTCATTTGAAAAAAGAAATTCTAAATAATGATATAATTGTATACAGTTTAACAAAATTGTGTGACTATATGATTCATCAGTCAAAGATCGTCTCCAAAAATTGACCTTGTTCTTGATTTTCAAAGGTAAGTTTTTTTTTTATTGACACATATTGTGGTAAATATTCATTTCTAGAACATGATACAGAAATTTATTAGATAATGAATTTACAATATGTTTATAACAAATAGTTATTTTCTATCATAACTATGTTATTCTGAAAATTGATATTACTTAAAGTGGTATACATTCTGGAGGTGGTATTGCTTTGTATTCTTCAAAAGATTTTTCATAATAAGCGTGTCTGTGATATAATTTTAAATCCCATGCACCTTGTTCTTCAAGGAAAGCAAGCTCAATTCCAAGGTCCTCCAGTGTAGGTAAATCTTTTAATACTACATCACTTGTACTGTCCTATATAATGCATAATAAAGAAACAGTAAATATATAAAAAATAAAAGAAGTATTTAAAATTTCTCGATTTATTATAGCTCTTGCAATAATTTTTTATATCATTGTAAGTATAAATTTAATTACATACTCTATAAAATAATACATACTTTTTCTATGCCTTCCCAATGTAAATGATTTATTCGATGTGTAATGCCAAAAGCATCATTCAAAGATACTTTCAACCGGAAGAGTAGAGCTGTATCTAGATCTAATATTTCTGAACCCGCACTTTCCCATTCTTCTGTTATTGATCTCTGAATCCACTCAACTAAATTTCTTAATTTGTATCTTCTTGGTCTAGTATAAATATAAGGACAAAAAGTTGTTTATGTCATAATTAAAAATATACAATATTTGATATTACGATATTCATTTGTATGTATGACTTTTTCAAGATACATACCCAACAAATTGATAGGTTTTTCCAGCAGTATTATGATCTAATATGGTAGCAGTTATACCAGCAGCTACATCAGATACATGAACTGGTTGTTTTTCTGTTTGTTCGCCCTTTTTCCAAAGTACTGGAATTCTATTGTAATATAAAATATATACATTGTTAAAATATACGAAAGTAAATACATTTATATAAATATAGAAAACTTTTTACATACAGCATAAATTGATTCCATTTACTGCTATAATAAGTCAAAAATTTGTCTTGCATTCCAAATATAGTGGATGGACGAATTATTGTAGCTTCTGGAAATTCTTCCTTCACAGCACATTCACCTTCCCATTTTGATTTTAAAAACTGTGAGCCTTCTTTCAAAACCAATGGCTTATAAAATACAGAATAATTTATTTATAATTTTCATCAAATCTAATTTAAACAATTATAAACATAAAATTTAAGAATCACAGAGAATAAGATAAATTTTCTCTATAATTTTAAATTTATCATATTAATTTATATAAACAAGATAATGTAAATTGTATATAAAATTATTATATATATTTATTAAAACAATCAATTACCTTAGGGTTAGGAGATACATTTAAAGAAGAAACATGAATAAAACGTTCCACACAAGCTTTTTTAGCAATTTTAGCAATTCGTCTCGCTCCTTCTACATGTACATCCTCATAAGAGAAATTATTTGTTGGCCAATCTTTGCCTATTAAATTGACAACTACATTTGAGTATTTCACGCATTTATAGATAGATTCTTCATCCCGTAAATCAAACGGATGGAAAAGTACTTGTCCAAGATCTCCACAAAGTTTAAGTTGCTTACTGAAATAAAAATCTGATCGATGTGGAAGGATCAACTGAAAATATAATTTGTCTTTTATTTAAACAGATTAATATTAATTATATTGCTATTATAATATTAAATGACAATTTTGTGATTTTATCATTAAATAATGATTTAATGACAGCTACCGCTATATAAACAATTATTTATTTCTTAAATAAATTATAACGTATTTCACTATGACTATATCCTCTTACTTATCCTGCTACATGTTGTACATAAGTATGACATGCCTGTGTTCCAATCTTCCCAAGACGATTACATAGATACCGTCCAACCAAACCAGTATTACCAAAGACTGTACATACTACTCCATTGAAAGAAGAACGTCCTCCTGTACCTCTTTTTAAAGAAGCTGTAGTTGGATTTTTAATAATACGTGGTTGATTGGAATAATTATTTCCTTGGACAATAATACTTGCAAAATGTATTGTTTGTAACTCTGAAACATAAAATAATACTAAAAATTGCTATTACATAATTATACTGCTATATAATTTATAGTGTAATATAAAATACATCAACGTATATAATTCGTTTGAACATTAATGAGAATCTTACTTGACGATTGAACAGAGTTCTTTAAAATAACAGCTGACATTTTTGACTACCAATTATAAAACAAAGGTTAGTCTCAAAAATAGCTGTTCAATATTTCTGAACTCTATTCATTTTATCACTAGCAGTTATCGAAAGTATTGCCAATATGACGTCACGAAACCTTATCGTTAATGATCGAATCATTTATTTTTCATCAGGATATTGTATCTGTGAAAAATATTGTATTATATTAGCAACAAAAAACGAATACGTTCATGATACATATTCATATAATATATAATATATAATACATAATATATAGTATATAGTATATATCATTCAAATAGTACTATACATATATCCACGTTCTTAACGTTGATCGGTCACCGTTGAAACGACGAGAGTGTCGACCAATCATCACGAGATATTTTCGTGCCATAAAAGCAAATGCTCATGTTCATTTCGATATGTCGATGGAATATCTTGTATCATGCATAATCTTAGGTTAAAGTATTTTAGCAGACGACACTCGAATCGACTTGACAGCTCACTCTGTATCTTCACGTGTCCCTTTGCGCATCGCATTGCGTAACTGGAGTCCGACTTCCAGGGAGGAGCTCCCTTTTTCGGTGAGTAAATGCAAGCTGTCGAAAATAGTGTGCTATCGAAAAGAAAAAATATTAATGTGTCTGTGTCGGTAATAATAAAAGTTGAATTAATCGAGTGATTTACGGGCACAGCTGATTTATCTCAAGTTGTTATGATACAACCTGAGAAAACTGTTCAGTTTATCAGCAACCAATTGGGTACTACTAAATGAAGTTTTCAGCCAATCGTGGTTACTACGTTCAACCCGAGGTCAAACAATAGAACCAGCATCCGACATCCTATTACAACATCATCGTTGTCAAGTTGCGTGCTTTTAACGAACGTTTTTATTACGCGAAAAATTTGGTGCTTGTCATCTCCGTTTTTATTAACGCGATTATTAGAATTTGATTTTAAAGCCTGTCAAGCATCGACGAATGAAAGGTAAACTCGACATGCAAATATTCAAACGATACTGATTCCGCTTTGAACGTAACCTGAGCTCGCTGAGTGAATATCAATATTGCGTCTCCTTCGTTTCACTACAATCGATGTGTGACGATATTTCATTGCAATTAGACATGTAATATTATTTTTTATGCGGTTACGTCGCGTATTATCAAGAATTTCATGTACGTTTTATATAATATTTCAAGAGAGTGATATTTTTGTGACGTGTTCATTCAAGTTCATTTACAATATGCATGGGAACAAAAGTGTGATAATATACATATTTCTAATGGAAATATAGAGATGTCGTTACACGGTCTGTAAATTATCATGTTGTATAAATACATGATTATTAACGATATAAACAGTTTTACACATTCACAAATAGGAGAAATTATTTATTACTATATTTTCATTTTTGTGTATTTAATAGAGTATAAGCGAATGTCATTAAACGAATCTATACATGCAAACTGTTCTTTATATTCAATATCCGTCGATTTAATGGCGAAAATATCCTGTTAATATTCCCATATTTTTATTGCATCATTTTTCTTAACGGATAATTCGTTGAATAAGTATCATACTATTAGATTTTTCGTTTATGTATTCGCAGTTATCTATATATTTGTAGACACACGAGTAAAATACAATAAGATCTTTGTACATTCGATCGATTTTGCATATCAATTTTATTCCGCTTAAATATTTGATAAATTCGTTGTACATTTTTACGGAGTAACACCACGTTATAACGATACGCTGTTTGGAAACAGATGCAAGACTATGCGTAAGCATTAAAAAATTTATAAAAATAATACGTGATTTCGATCGGTCATTACATATTCGAACGATTCTTAGGTTCGAAAGAAAATAATAAAAGAATGACTGTAACCATTAGTAATATCGTGAGTAAACGTTAAAGAAATACGTAGAACGATCAAAAGAGCGCGCCAAGCAGTGAATTTTGGAACGCACCGCAATGGTTGGTTCGGCGCATGTGACGTTTTCCTTTTCTTTAGTGGTGGGGGAAACGGAGGCGGAGCATTCTCCGCACTTCCAATTCCAACCAACCCCGCCGCTAGTAACGAGGCTCGTCGCATTCCTCGTACGGAATCGTGCTTTCAGTCTACCTCGGTGGTGCGCGTTTGGCGTGTCTCTCGGTGTGTGGCTCATTGTGCGTGAGGGGGGGACACATCGTTGGAACCGCTCACCAACGTAGGTTGCGTGCGCGTGAGTCCTGTTCCCGGACGGTGAATAGACGTATGTATAAAAGGAAGGACATAGACTGTCGTGAAAGCTTTTGCGAGTGAGAAGAGAACATTTTCCTCGTAATGCCCTGGGCATGTTGTACCGACATTCAGGTAATACGCACAATAGTCATCCCCTCGGGGGGAAGGACCGGTCGTTTCTGCCCTCATGCGAGGGATTTTCTTTTTTGGTGTACCTGAGGTCATACAGCACACACACTGGGCTTCGAGAGCGAGAGAGTAGTTCACAAGATAGGAGGGGAGGGAAAGAGTAAGACTGATAGAGGACAGAGAGTGAGAAGGGGGAAGGTAGTGGTGGAAAAAGAACTCGTCCTCCATTACTTGCTTGCAAGCAAATGGTGGATCGCTGCTTATGAGTCTCTTTGTTAAATTCCTTTATATCTATCTTCGATCTTTTTCGATTTACTTATTCCTCTCGCGATTGTTATTCTCACAATTCATCTCAAACCTTTCACAAAGCGTTCGTACAGATGTCAATGGCACAATTTTGCATTGTTACCCTTATCGCGGATGGACTTCAGTTACAGTGTTTGTTATGATTCTGCCTTTGGTATACTATCTCTTTCGCTGCGTAGGAAAAACATTAATTGCGTGTTATTTAGTCACGGTCTTCTTATCACAGTGCGCAGCGATTTAACACGGTTTGTATATTTTAAGTGTTCAAATTTTGCATTTTTTTTCTCTCGTAGAAACATTCTAAGCATTAATTATTAATGCTTTATTAACAAAAATTGGTAGCAAACAAGCCTTATGGGAAAATATAGGAGAAACATATAGTCACATTTTTTTCTTTCTTTCTTTTTTTTTCCATTATATCTCCTTTCCTAAAAAATTGTTTTCTATTTCAATTTTGATTATTTATTATAATGATTAAGATTAATAATATTTGATTGGACAGTTGAGATATATTGCTTTATGAAAAGATCCAAAGCTTTAAGCTCTTTAACAATATATCAGCAACATTTCAAGTGTTAATAATTGAGAACAAAGATATGTATTGATCCTCAGGTTATGCATTGACAAATCTGCTATAGAATTATCATCTTATTGTTTTCAGTTCAAGTAGATTAATATACAGATTTTATATGTATGTGTGGGTGTAGATATATATATATATACATATATTTATTTATTTATATATATATATAATATAGACACATATACATGTATACACACGCACACGCACACGCACTTTCCAATCAAATTTGAAAATGACGTAGTTACGAGATATAAAGCATTCCATGGATATGTAAAAATATATAATATTATATTAGTATATTGTTATATCATCTATAATAATTACAATTTGTTGCTTTTGTTACAGGCAGTATAGTGGCATGAGTCAATTAATCTATGGCAGATCAACAAGATCAGTTGTTGTCAGGGGGGTCTGTAGAGAAGGCCAGTGCTTCAGCAGGTACCTCTAAAATTAGAGGGAAAAGCTCAGGCAGTGGTACAAGTGGCTATAGAAAGCGACAAAGTAGTGGTATCCCAGTGCCAGTAGAAGAGAAAAGACGTAGACAAACTATTGGTGATCCTCAACCACCTCAGGACCTTGACAACACATCTGCACATAGACATTCTATAGATTCTTCAAAAGGAGAAGACAAGATAAAGGGTGAACGCAGAAATCATGGAAGTGGTTTAGGACCATTCCTAGGTAATTGCAATATGTGAAATAGTTATAATTGTGTAGTGATTTGTTACATCAAGAATTTGTTACATTAATCTCAACATCCATATGAATTAGTTATTTTTTCTTAGATACAGATTGGAGACTGCAACACAAGGTTCAGCAGTCTAATTGTGGTATTAGTGGTAATACAAGAGTTCGCAACACGAGGACAAGTTTGCCAGAGTTAAACTTGACAGCTATAGATTGTGTAGCTTCGAGGACTCGTTCTCGTACCCCACAAAATTCAGCAACTTTATTGCAAGCAAGCAGTAGCTACAACTTATCATTAAATAGTGGCTATAGTAATCGAAAATCATCTTCGACGTACAACAACTTGGCATCATCATCGAGTGCTACTCCTGTTTCTAGCAATTCAACTACATCAAGGGAAAGAGGTTAGTATATAACATTTTATATTAAATAAAATGTTGATTGTAAATATATATAAAGGATAATGTATAAAACTTTCTTGAATACCATTAGAATTAACCTAATTATTTCTGAAACCAAAATTTACACTAGAAATTAAAAAATTAAGTATTAAAAAATAAATAGTGAGACTCTATTATTGATTATTCTTCATATACTCCACAATCAACATATATTATATTATTTATGACAAGTGTAAACTGATTTGCTTAGAAGAAAGAACAACCTAGTTCTTATATAAAAGGTTATATAAGATTTTAGAATTAGCCATTTTTATACTCTAATATTTATCAACTTATAAAGCATAATATATATATATGTATATATATTATGTGGTATGGCACAAGTGCAGCATATTAAGATCAATTTTATATATTAAATTTACATCTACCATATGTGTTTGGCAATGTGACCAACATGATGTTGTTAACATGCAAATAAGTGACCTTAAGAGCAATACACATTTTAATTTAAAGTGTGTTATTTTATTCATTAAATATTAATTTCATAATTAAATATATGGATTTACATTTATATAATTATATTAAATATATTAGTGTGCATGTGCAGAAATAATTTTTTAAGTGATTTAATATGCTTTTTTAATAGCTACATACATATAGTTGTCATTGTTATTTTGGTTTATTGAATTTATATAATAATATTCTTGACATATAATGAAATGTTTTACATAGTAAATACCAGCATACTAAAATGCTATTAAGTTAAAAACAGAACTGCACAAACATTAAATTTATAAATATATTTCACACAAATTTTATAATAATCTTTGTTCTCTGATTTACTTATTTTAATTCAAATAAATATAAGAAAATATCTTGCATGAACATTGCAATAACACATAGTACAATTCCCTATATATACAAAGTAGGGAAAAGATAGATTTAAAATTATAGAGCGAGGATTTTATCAGAAATATCATAAAAAATAAAGAAGGTAGCATTATTAAAATAAAAGTCATAGATCAGACTGTATCATTAGGCCTGAGGATGAGCGAATGTCTGGAAGGATTTGTGTCTGCTGTCAAAGCACTTTTTCCAATATCAACACAAACGTACCATCAAGAAGGTAAGCTTAAGGAGTACACAATTCGTACCACATTTTCTCTCTTCCCCTTATTTTCTCTTATAAATACAAGGTATAGATATTTAAAGAAAAGGATATGCTACATTTATTAAACCACATTATATAAATCTTCCTACATCTACATGCAAGGTTTCTCTTATTTAAATAATATAATAATAAAGTGCAGTTCTTGTAATTATCGAGTTATTTTATGGGACAGTATTTAATAAAAATATATAATTTAAATAATTATTTGTTTTTTTTTGTTTAATATACATATACCACTTCATAACCATAAATTAATTTTTCTTATAGAATTTTTATTTCAACAAAATTAATTTTTCAATTTGAATTTGATATTATTAATAATATCGTGATATAACATTATTATTTGGGTTACAATATAAATAAAGATCAATATAATTTATATAAACTATATGCAAACATTTTCGTAAAGTTTCTTATAAATGATTCTTATTAATATAACATTAATAAAATTCAAGGAATCTCTCCATATAAAAGTAAATTTTACATTATATCATATTAATCTAATAATTGATCAGCTATCATTTAATAATAAAATTATAATACATTTTTAAAATTATAAGTAAAAATATAAAAAATAGAAGGAATTTTTGCACTAAAATATTTTGGTGAACAAACTAATAAAGTAAAAATATTCTATTGAAAAAAACATGCTCTATTTTTAATTTGTAATTTTAAATTATAATTGAAATCAAAATATTCATTTTAGAAACATATTGTTTTATATATATAAAAGAAATTAAAATGATACTTATTTCTTCAAATGTATTATGATAAATTTATCATGAAATAGTAAATAACATTTCATCATGTATTGTCTACATACATAGATGAATGTTTATGATGTAATTTACAAATAATATGCCATATTTAATAATTAGCTATGAGTTTCAAATACATACATTTTAAAAATATAATATTACTATTATATTTATGATTGAAAATACTTTGAAGAAAAATATGAACAAGTACTTATTACTAATAAGATAATTAAAATCAAGATAAACAATTGTATGTATTTTTTTTGCTCACATATGATCTTGTTTATATCTTATTTATTAGAACATAAAAAAAATGTATTTGTTTTTTTAATGTTCTTGTTTTTCTTTATTAATATTTAACTTGCGAAAATGTTTGAGTTTCACAATTGTTTAGGGAAAATTAAAATGAACAGCACAAATCTTAAAATTTCACATGCACTAATATATATATATATAAAAAAAGTCTACATATAGTAATATTTCTAATGTAGACAATAAGATTATCATGTGATAAATATTAAAGTTAAAATAACTTCTAATGCATCAGTAATGTTTCAAAAAAAAACTATTCTGTTATTTTTCATACAGTCAAGTAATCATATGTTATTTAAATATTGTAGGGTCCAAAGCACACGGTGGTGCGACCTGCACAAGTAGCAGTACGAGTAGTCAAATCTTGGGTGTGAAGTCCAACGTCAGAGTGGGTAACACAGCTAGCAATTCTGTGGAGAGTGGTGGGGGGGCGTTGGCACATGACGGGGCAGGCACTAGTGGCATTACATCAACAGCCACTACTAATCCAGCTGTGTCTGCCACCGCTACTGCCACCCCTGCACACCCTCATCCTTCACAAAAACATCCACTTCGTTCGCGTATAAAACTTTTAAGTGAACAACCTAAGGAACTGCCATCGAGTAACAAGACTTCAGGAAAACATAAAAAAGATTCCACAACGGGTTCCTGTTCTAGCTCAAGGTAATAATTTTTGGATACTTTTTCACAAAATTATTTATATTAAATTATAATAATTTTAATTCAAATTTAGACATCGCTCTTCATCACGAGCACGGAAGTCAATGGTGGAAAGTACTTCTGGAGGTACCGGAAATATAATGTCAGGGAATGAATCTATTACTAACAGTGCTACCCCAACATCTGTATCATCTTCTATCCCTGGTAGTCAATTAGTTACTACTACGGGTGAAGATGAAGGAGGGTCAGCTGTAACATCTGCTACTGGTAATATTTAAAATATATATATATATAAAATTTTGAGACTAACTTCGTATATTTAATTAATAAGATTAAAAAATTTGTTGTTTCTTAAACAAGCGAGTGGAGGACCATCTGGATTATCTGGTACAACAGGAGATAGTGAAAGTGATGATGGTGAAGTTGGGAGATTACAAGCATTATTAGAAGCTAGAGGTTTACCTCCTCATGTATTTGGTGCATTGGGGTCACGAATGCAACATCTTTTGAATAGAAGTATGGGAGCAAGCTCAGGTATTAATATTAATAATATTGATATTCTTAGAATTATAATAAATACATTTATATGTGAAAAATCATCATTTTTATCAGATTAAATTGCGTTTATATATTCTCTTATTTGATAATAGAATTCACTTACAAAAATAGTTTTACTTATGATTATAAATTATTTTTTATCAGCTGCAAAAGCACAACAGCTCCTAGCTGGTTTACAAGCTGTTGATGACGAAGGCGAACAATTACAAGCTGTCATAGGAATGGGAGAAATACTTGTTATGGGAAATGAAGATACATTAACAGGTTTTCCTGTTAAACAAGTGGTTGCAGCTTTAATAAATTTACTTGGAATAGAGCACAACTTCGTTATAATGACACATGCTTGTCGTGCTTTGACATACATGATGGAAGCTTTGCCTCGATCTTCTACCGTTGTTGTTGATGCTGTACCAGTATTTCTACAGAAGCTAGAATCAATTGAATGTATGGATGTTGCTGAACAATGCTTAACAGCTTTAGCTATGTTATCCCGTCGACATAGCAAAACAATATTACACGCGGTATGTTATTATCTATCTACAACTTTAAGTAAATATATACAAAACTCGTTTGATCTCGCATATACAATACATTTTTATTTGATTAGGGTGGTGTATCAGCTTGTTTGAAATTTGTTGACTTCTTCAATATCACGGCTCAACGCGCAGCATTAACAATCACAGCTAATTGCTGTCAAAATCTTCATCCTGACGATTTTCATCTAGTCGCAGAGAGCTTACCATTGTTAACAAACAGACTGACAAATCAGGATAAAAAAAGTGTTGAATGTGTTTGCCAAGCTTTCAGTCGACTGGTTGATAGCTTTCAACATGACCCAGTTATGCTACATAAAATTATCAATGCAGAACTTCTTCAAAATTTACAACAGTTGGTATGTAGATTACTAATTTTTAGTTCAATAATCGATGATTTCATGTTATCTATATTATACATTAATATTACAGCTTATGATTACACCACCTGTAAACAGTATTGGCAACTTCATAACAGTGCTACGAATGTTATCTGTGATATCAAATCGCTGTCCTGATCTGGCGCAGCTGCTTTTACAACAAAATATAGCTTTCACGTTAAGTTATCTTTTAACTGGATCTTTGGAAATAAAAACTGAAGATGTAGAATTAGTACCACGTTCACCACAAGAATGGTTTGAAATTACTTGTTTAATCGAAGAACTTATGCCTCCGCTACCAACTGACGGTATATTCAGTGTAAATAGTTTACTCGAAAGGACCAGTAGTCAACAAGAAACAGTCCATTGGGAGTGGCGTGATGAAAGGCATTGCTGCCATCCGTTCAGCACTATTGATTCTAGGATTATTGAGGTATTATGAAAAGTAATTATTGTCTGTACAATTAAATATAACAAATTTATATACGAGAATGTATCAGTATTACCATTTCATATTAACTGATCATTTTCAGATGGCATTTCAAAATGGAGAAGATGAGATATGTCTTTCCACTCTAGGGAGGACATATACAATAGATTTGACTGTGATGAAACAGATTAATGAGGATATTGGAATGGCACGGAGTATATTTCGTAGAGTGAATGCTCATCCTGTTGAGGGTAAAAGCCCTACTTGCTCATCTAGGTAATGAATTTCTAGAACTTGTAAATGTGTATATATGTCAGTAAATTCAAAATTATTAAATGTTTCGTTATTCTCTAGCATGGACGTAGTACCTCCAGTGATCGAAACAAATGAATGGTTGGTATCTTTTATACGAACTTTATTCTCCGTACTCTACGAAGTGTATAGTAGTTCAGCCGGGCCTGCTGTAAAATGTAAATGTTTACGTGCACTTCTTCGTATGGTATATTATGCCTCCACTGATTTATTAAAGGTTAGTACAAAATAACATGTTTAAACATTTATATAATTTATTGATTGTTCATTTTGTTTATATCAGGATGTTTTGAAAAATCAAGTTGTATCATCGCATATAGCAGGAATGTTAGCGTCGCAAGATTTACGAATAGTTATAGGAGCTCTACAAATGGCAAGTATCTTAATGAAAAGATTACCGCAAGTATTTGGGGTCCATTTCCATCGTGAAGGTGTCTTACATCAAATACGGCAGCTAGCTGATCCTGAAATACCTCTTGGAGTTTCACCGCCCAAGTGCTCTTCTGGTGAGTCGTAATTATGAAAACATTCTCAATTAAATAGTAAAACTATTTGTAAACATGTCATGTATTATCTTTCGAACAGGTACATCATTACCAAGTCCACAACCAGGTCCATCTACACCCATTTCTTCCACCATGATGTTGTCCTCTAGTAGTGCTACGTCTCCTATTGCTTCTCCATCGACAAATGGTAATATATTATTTGGCGCAGTTGCAACATGTCAAATGAAGCCAAATCTTACCCCTTCAATGGATACACATAGTAGGACAGATTTGAATACCACCGTAGAAGATGCAAGTACACCGCAAAGTGCTCATCTGTAAGTACAAAATATTGTAATATAGAAGTTGGACTAACTTTTTTTGTTTTCAATTTATTCATCTCTCTTCTATAATTTTAACGCTATTATTTTATTAGAAGGATCGGAGATGTTTTGAAAAGAAAACGTCAAAACAAGAAAGGTCGGTTCTCTAGATTGGGTGGTACTACGACGCAACAAACCCAACAACCAGAATCACTTTTCACTGGTTTTACACAAAAGAATAATCGATTTTTGGGAAATCTTAATCCTGCTAGATGGGGAAGAAAATCGTCATCGTCAAGCACTGTTAGTGATAAGAGAGACACAAGTTCTTCAACCAGTTTATCAAAACCACCAAGTAATCCAAATTTATCAGGTGGTAATCGGGATAAGGCAAAAGCATGGGTACGCGAACAAGCTGCTCAATTCCTAGCAAGATATCAAGATGATGCACCTTGCACCCATCCAGCGTTAACGGTTCTTGCGCGACTTACAGCCGCAATACAACGATTACAATCAAATGTAAGTATAAATAAAGTCATTAAAATGTCGTATCTTTAATAAAAACAGAATTATGTTTATTAAACATCTGTCTTTGTGTGTTCGATAGCAATTAGACGAAATGTTCTCAGCACTTACCGAATTACGAGATATTGTACTAGAAAGTGATATATCTCCCTTTGAAATGAATTATAGTGGTCTTATAAAAGCTTTGTTGAACTACCTCACAACCACAGACGCACCTGGAAATCGTTACGATCGTTTACGGATGTTCTGGCAACTATTTGCAGAATCTACTGTAAGAAAATGTTGCATTTTTTCTCTCTCCCTCTCTATCTTTCTCCCCCCTTCCTTTTGTTTTAATTTATTTTAATTTCACGAAATTTCAATAAATTTTGTTTATTGCAATCTTTAGATACAGCAAGACAACAATGTCGTAGATCTTCAACCGGGAGCATTCGGTGCTCTTGTTGCAAAATTGAACAGTTGTGTTGCACAGTTGGAACAATTTCCAGTAAAGGTTCATGATTTACCAGCAGGATCCGGTGCTGGACGTGGAGGAACTAGTGCTCTTAAATTTTTCAATACGCATCAGTTGAAGGTACAACATTTTGATAAGAATTTATCTCTGTCATACTCTTTAAAAAGAGAAATATTAATAAAAAATTGTACAAATTAAAAAATCTGATTTAATCGTTATGGTACAGTGCAATCTTCAGCGGCATCCAGATTGTAATAATTTAAAACAATGGAAGGGAGGTACTGTAAAAATAGATCCTCTTGCGTTAGTGCAAGCAATAGAAAGATATTTAATGGTTCGTGGCTACGGTAGAATACGGGATGCAGAATCTTTGGTTAGTGACGATGATAATAGCGAGGATGATATAGATGATACTTTGGTAAGTTTGAATTACATATATATTATTCCATCTTTGTTAATTTACATTACAAGTTGTCTATTGCTTTTTATTTTTTTTTATTTTTTATTATTTTTTTTATTACATATATTTTTTGTCTTTTGTTTTTATTTTCGTTTTAATTTATAGGCAGCAGTTGTTATAAGTCAAGGCTCTGCAAAACACAAGCTCCAATTTTTGATAGGGGATGAAGTATTACCTTTTAATATGACCGTATACCAGGCAGTAAGACAATTTGGTTGTTCTGGTATAGATCATTCAGAAGCAGAAGCAGATGGTGAACCTCCTTTGGGACACGATGCAGTATGGGTGCAAACCCATACGATATATTACAGGTATTGTTTAATTTTTTAATAATATGCTTAAATACTGGTAATAATTATATGGCTTATTTCTGAAGGATACTCTTGATCTTTGACTCATCTGATTGCCGAAGTTTGCAACAAGTGTACAAGTGAGATTTTTGCCCTTTCAATCTTAAAGGGGTATATATTTCCAGCTAAATATTTTTTGCAGTAAAAAATATAGTAGTTACTGCCAAATCATATCAAATAAATGACAACATATATCAAGGAAGGCTTGTCGCAGGAAAATCCTTTCGAAAACATTAAATAAAAGGTCCATATCTTGAATGCATAATTATCACTTTTAGAGCAATTTTTGTTATCCCTGTTTCTTTCAATGTAAGTTTGTACAAACCAGTTGCTCTCTTGAAGATGTTAAAGCAGAGGCACTATTATAATTATAAATGCATATTCTCTTGATATTTGTCAAGGTTGATTAATGATAAATTTGATTTTAGAATAAAATAGTTAACGTGACGAAAAGTTCTTAGTGTTATTTTAAATTTGTTACATTTATTTTTTTATCCAGACCTGTACCAGAGGACGAGGCTACGACATCTTCCAAACCAGGGTCGAGTTCACAGTGCGGTAGTAGAAAAGGCAAAGGCAAGAGTACAAAGATCAGTTCAAAGCGAAAAGAAGATAGTCTTTGGTTGGAAGGAATAGTTCCAGCGCAACGATGTCCACTTACTCCTTATCTATCTCCATCTTTGCCACCATCTGTAACCATATCGGATGCTTCTTTAGACGGCTTATGTCTATTGCGGCTTCTACATGCACTTAATCGTCATTGGGGAGTTCTATTTCCTCATCTGAAAAGTATGAGCCTATTATCTCCACAAGATTTCATAAATAACAAGATAGCAGCAAAGGCGAGTAGACAACTGCAGGATCCGTTAGTTATTATGACTGGAAATTTGCCATCATGGTTGCAGCAAATAGCAACAGTATGGTAAGTTATATACATAATTCTAATATATAATGTTTATTCTCCGATATTTATATAAAATATAATTTGTTCTTTATAGCCCCTTTCTATTTCCATTTGAAACAAGGCAGTTGCTATTGTACGCAACATCCTTTGATCGTGATAGAGCACTCCAACGTCTTCTAGACTCTGCTCCAGAATTGTCAGGATCTGATAGTCAAGAACGTGTTACTCCACGTTTAGAGAGAAGAAAAAGAACTATTTCGAGAACGGACATTTTAAAACAAGCGGAACAAGTTATTCAAGATTTAGCTTCCAGCAAAGCTCTTCTTGAAGTGCAATATGTCAACGAGGTTCATTTTATATTTTTCTTTTACAGAAAATACATTATTTATGATTATTCATTATAATGTTATTAAATAGATTTATTGATCTATCCCTTTTGTTTTTGTTCTTTTTTTTTTTTTTTTTTTATATATATATATAGGTCGGAACTGGCTTGGGCCCAACTTTAGAATTTTATGCGCTAGTCTCTAAAGAACTTCAACGTGCTGACTTGGATCTCTGGCATGGTAGTTCAAACCCTACGGAGACAGGTTACGTTAATCCTATACATGGACTCTTCGCAACGCCAATACCGTGGAGTACTAAAGTATCGCATCTTGCGAAACTCAAAACGAAATTTAAATTTCTTGGTAAATTTATGGCGAAGGCAATATATGATTCAAGAATGGTATGTTTTCAATTTCAGCGTTGCTTTTATAGTAAAGTAGTAGTATATTTTACATCATTAATTACAATAAAAACTATTGATTCTTCCTTTTTAGTTGGATCTACCATTTAGTTTAACATTTTATCGTTGGTTATTGGGAGAAGAACATACGCTTACTTTAGCAGATTTAGTATACGTTTGTCCTGATATACATCGTACCCTCACGAAATTGCAAGAAGTGGTAAGACGAAAAGAAATAATGGAAAAGGATCAAACTTTAAGAATGACGGAAAGAGCGCAACGAATCGAAGCGCTTGATTTGGACGGTTGTCCTATTTCTGAACTTGGACTTGTCTTCGAATTACCAGGTTATGAAAATATAGAACTAAGGAAAGGAGGAAGTGATATACCTGTCACTATTCATAATTTGGATCAATATATCAAGGTATATATTGTAAAAAAAATAGGAAAAATTTACTATTAAATAATTCGTAATATACTTTACACGTTTCTCCATCTTTTTTTCTATGTACTATATGAATATTAAAACTGAATAAATATATCGTATTACAGTTGGTAACACATTGGTTCCTCTACGAAGGAGTTTTTAGACAAATGGAAGCATTTCGAGAAGGATTCGAATCGGTATTTCCACCAGCACAATTACGATTATTTTTCCCAGAAGAATTGGAAGCTGTATTCTGCGGACACACACAAGGTGGTGGTCAATGGGATACAAAAACTCTTTTGGAATGTTGTCGTACAGATCATGGTTATACTCCAGATTCTCGGGCTATACGTTTCTTATTTGAAGTCTTATCCAAATACAATAGCGAAGAGCAAAGACAATTTATTCAATTTGTTACTGGATCACCACGATTACCTGTTGGAGGTAAGTATACATACATATATATATTATTTATTTATTTATTGTTTTTTTAATTATTCCATTGCTTAATATTTAATAGTGAATTCGATAATCATAAATTGATGAAATTATATCTTTTACAGGCTTTAAAAGTTTGACCCCACCCTTAACGATAGTGCGGAAAACTTTTGATCCATCTATGAAAACCGATGACTTTTTACCATCTGTAATGACTTGCGTAAACTATTTAAAATTGCCTGATTATACTACCTTGGAAATAATGCGGGAAAAATTAAGAATAGCAGCACAAGAAGGTCAACACTCATTCCACCTTTCCTAGAAATGGATGGGAAAATCACCGCCGCGTCTTTCTTTTTTCGCTGTCGCATTATATTCAGGTTGAGACCAATTCAAATATATATAAAAGAAATTTTTTTTTAAATTTCTCTTCTATTCCAAATCAACACAACGACAAAACACGGTTTTTATACTTTGTATAAATTTGTTCGCAATTTGTTTTATTTTAATTTGTCCAGACTTCTCTTTGTTCATAATGGGTTCAAACTAGATGTTTATCTTATTACTACGTACGTTTCGGAATGTGATATACTTTATCAGAAAAAGTGCAAAAAAAAATCAATGATGTTAGCCTCACCACGTAGGTTTTCTCTCTGTGGTGATATTATGCGCTAGATAAGCTTAAGTGCGCAACCTGATTCTAGGAACTTATCTTCGGTGTGTGTAATGATAATAAAAAAAGGAATGTAAATATAGTTTAATGAGAACGCAAGTTTACATATAAATACTTTATATTACGATAGTAAAAAAAAAAACAAAATTGATATTGCTATAAAACTATACTATAACTATATATATATATATGTATTATATATACATATATACATATATACATAAATATATATATATATACTTTAGCTCTCCCAGAGGACGTTTACTAGATATAAGTAAATTTTATATCAGTGATGCATTTAGCATCGCCATGTGTATCGCCAATCTTATGCCTCATAATCTACGAGGAATTTATGAGCTAAAATCAGTAAAGAAAATACATGCTGCTACAAAGTAGCACATGTTTTACATCTCAACTGCAAAGAGAGCGCCAACTCGTGAATGTGTGGCAGCATAATATCATCCTTTGTGCCCTCTTTTCTCTCATGATATAGATCGATCTCTTATGTTCGCCGCTTAATCTACGGCACTTGCGAGCATTGCACTAATTTCGTGCAACACTCCTATATATTTAAATTTATAATCTACGTATCATTAATTAATTATTATATTATTTGATATCTTTATTCTAGGTAAGATAGTCGAATTATTACTTTACTTAACTGTGTAAGGATGCAGCCAGCATCGTCAGACCGTATTCCCATCGTGGTTGTGCGAACAGAAGAAAATTCTTATGTCCACTTAAATACAGGCCAAGCATCATATTTATGGAAAAAAACAACAAAAAATAAAACAAAATGTAAGACTCTGTATAATACGAAATAGAAAAGTTATCAATTATAAGCGAAGCTGGTGTATCAAATGGATCATATAACAACGTATATTAATTTCTTAAATTCAGGCGCAAGAGGTTCAGAAAAAAAATTGCGTGTAAGTCGGGTGCTAAAATTATTAACGCCACGTACATATATGCATCACGTTAACCTCTTATCCAAAAGAAATTAGTTCGATCATTATTACGTTTATTATACCATGTAACATTGCTCTTGCAGGCCATAAATTGTTTTCCTAGTATACAATTCAGTGCAATTAGAAGATCCACCTCTAATGGATTAATAACAGTTGTATTCATTTCAATATTTTATTGTAGTTTATTAAATATACTTAAAAAGATAATAGAGCTGCCGATATCATGCCACCACAATGTTTAATATGTGATATATGCTGTGTGATTACACACGTACATCAGGCAATGTTACATGTGCTGCAATCAACATAATGTATAAGGTACATAGTTATTTTTTATCGTGTCCTTTCACACTATGTGATGATGAACGACGAAAGGTAATACGTAAATACAATAATACATAGAAGCAAAAGAAATATGAATGAAAGAAAATATGTTCAACCAACAGTCTTATATACACATTATAAGAAACGTGTAATGGTTCAAGATACAATTCAAACACATGTCATTAATATTATAAACAAAGTTATATTTATATCAATCCATTAGTATAAAGGACTTTTTCTTTACACAATGCAGAAAGTTTTGTTTTTTTTTTAAAGCCTTCAATAAATGTAAATACAAGGAACATGCTTGCCAAAAAATTTTTTTTTTTTAATCAATGATAATATACTTACTACATATGGCATGCATGGTATGCTACAAAATATATTACTTAAATATGATTTATTTTCCATAGAAATATATGATATCAACATTATTTATACATAGCCATTTATATATTTGTTAAGGAATTATTTACCAAAAAATATCAAACTTAAAATATGATCTTACACTTGAAACATATCACAATATATTTCTATTATTATATTTATATAAGTAGAGACAACCATCCCAATATGAAGCATGTACCACCGATCGGCGTTATTCTTGAAAAACGTTTATCATTTGTAAAAGCAACATAATAACAACTACCACTGAACAGTATTATTCCACAAATGAAAAAAACTGCAACCTGTAAATTAATGAGAAAGGATATAACAATTAGTAGTAAAATTGCAATACTTAATAAAGACTTACCAAGGATGGTTTTCTACTAAGAGGTAAGCCAAGTAAAGCTAATGTATGTATAAAATGATATCTATTAGCTGTTTCAAATATTCTTGCTTGGTCTGGGAGTTTTTCCGCATTAAGTTCTGAAACGATGAAATAATTTTTATACAATGTATATATATTTTTTTTATGGACATTTAGCAAATTCATTTCTTTTATAACATAGATCGTGATGAAATTAGATTATTATTAAAGATATATCGGTACTACAAAATGATCGTTGTGCAACTTACTATGCGCACCATAAGCACCCAATACTACAGCTGCCGCTCCACTAAGTCCAGCAAGTTTCACGTAAGGTCCTGCAGATGAAGCTAATTTCCATAAAGGTTTAGAAGGTGGCATTTTTAATTTTTGTTTAGGCTGTAAACCTATATAATCACCAGCCTGTAATATATTATTTCCAATAATAGATTATATAATAAATTTTACTTCGTTATAATACGATATTACACAAATAAAAGTTAATTAGTTTAAAATTATTTGTTTTCAGTTTTGTTACTTTTTTATATTTGTTATTTTCTATATATATATATATATATATACATATATAAAATATCATACCTTATGTTTTGTTGTAGGTTATATTTGATATGATTGATAGTTTAGTTAAGCGGTCTAAATAGAAACGAAACTGTGTATCTATTCAGCATTAGAAATCAAGATCTAAATTTACTTTTCAAATAGTAATTCCATTAATAAATAGATTTAAAAAGAACTTACCATTTTTGCTGTACCTCTGAGAAATAAGAATGTCCCAGAACTAATTGGATTGGTAAATAAGATATAGTTTAATGTGTCTGTAAATCCCATTTCACCAAATTTAAATAATTGTAAAAGATTTAACAGTCTTTATTACGTTAAATTACACATAAATTCGTGCAATTTAGCTCAGTAACTCAAACACGATCGAGATATCTACACGAGAAAATAGCAACATGACCGACATATTTAATCACTTCCGATTGGTTATTGTTGGACACCACCATTTGCATTGTAAATAACCAAAAGTTTTAATTGGTTAATTCATAAAATATATATTTCTTAAAAATGATATGAATTAAAAATATAACCTATAAACTGACACGAGACTTAATTAATGCAAAAGGGTAAATTAGTTCTACGCGATTATACAACAAATATTAATTTCTGAAATTACATTTATTTTTGTATTAGATTTATACAAATTATCAGTTTATTCACCTTGATAATTTATCATCTTAATAAAATTTTGCATGATTTTTGATGCATTCAATAGTATATTGTTGGAATTTGTTTTCCTGTTAAACTTTTTTCTAACGTACTAATCCAACTATAAAAGAAAAAAAAAATTTATTTATGATTATTGATATATGTTCTTTCTATTTTAGATATTACATATGATTCCATTTTTACCTTCTTGAAACCAATATCAGCTGCATATTCTCTGAAGCATTGTCGGCATATATTCAAACCATATTTACGGATAAGTCCATGTTTATTTGCACAAGCACGGCTGTAAAAAAATTTTAAGAAATATTTTTAACGAAAAAAATAGACATAAAATATAAGCTAATCTTTATTAGTTTGTTCATCTATCTAACCTTTTTAGGTTAGATTAATGAAATCATGGAAAATGCATTGTATGTTATGCGTTAAATAAATAATGATAAATACAAAATTACTCGGCATACTATTTGTTATAAATATTACATAAAAATGTTAAATAATAAAATAATATACATAGAATGAAATATTTGTAACACGCGGTCGTAACGTACAATACAACGTTGTTTTATTATTTTCATTTAGCTAAAGAAATTTATATATTAAATCTAAAAAAAAATATATTTCAATTGCAACTTACCAAGATCTAGATCCCTGGCCGTATTTTCGTGGATGCGAATACCAAATATTTTGAAAACCCATCTTACTAATAAATCGAGATGCTTCTTCGTGGAAGTCTCTAAATGTAAAGAACAGGGTTCTCAATCGAATGTTTCTTGAATGTATGTTCTCATTTTAACGTATTTTTAAGGCGCGAAAGAAAAGGGCGCTAGTTGTATATTTGAAAATTTTTAAATAAATTAGAATGGTTTGTCGAAACAAAGAAAACTATTTGTATATATATGAAGATTATATATTTTATATAGTAAATTATATTTTTTTGTTCGTATATTATTTGCGAATAAGGAAATATAAGAATGATTTCGAATATAAATAACTAGTATTAACTAATAATTATGGTACACAAACATTTTTCAGAAAATATTTATTTATAGTGAAAGAGATTCGAAATTGCTTTTAAAACATTATACGCATATTAAGTAAAAGGATAAAATTACAACAAGAAATTCTTAATTCGATTATTATAACTGTCGTCTACCTATATCAAAAAACTGTTTTTCTAATGTGATACATATGGGACATATTAGCAAGAGAGGGGAATACATTAAAACGGTACTTTTTCATCGTGCGTTCTATTCGTCTTAAACACCTTTCAGTGTCACGTAAACTAAATGCTGATACGTTCTAATATTGTTCTTTCAAAATCAGACACAATGACGCTGAAAAAAAAAAAGAAAAATAAAAAAAAGGTTGTAAACATTTTATGATTTATTAATTTTTATATAAATATAATTGCATGTGGCATTAAAAAATAATGTATAAAAATATTAATTTTTTCAGCAGGAGAAACGTGCATATATAATGAATAAGAAACTAAAATCAACATTCCAAATGTTTTTTTACTTTGCTATGGGACTAACATTAATAATTGGCATATCCTACTTTTTATATAATCAGTCACGTATTAAAAGGATGTATAAACAAATAGTCCAAATCAAAGAGAAAAAACCAACATTTTTAATTTATAATAGATACAACAATACCACTGAACATTTAAAACATATATTTATCGTATTAGAACGTTTAGGCTTTCAACCTGCTACTAATGAAACTCAATGGGATCTCTTATGGTCGCATGAATATCCATTCATAACATTAGCACCAGTTTTAAAAAATTTACAACCTCATCAACGTATAAATCATTTTCCTGGTTGTGGTTATATTACAAACAAAGGACATTTATCAACATCTAAAGGTCGCTATATACCTAAAGCATTTAAGATTCCAAAGGATAAAGATCTTTTTCTTACATATGCTACTTTGTATCCAAACAAATATTTTCTTAAAAAGTCTAATGGCCATCGTGGTATCAAGGTTATTAAGACTAATGATGTGAATTTTAGTGATACGGATTCTTTTGTACAAGAATTTATAGATCGACCATACCTCGTTGATAATTATAAGTTTGATATAGGCATTTATACTGTATTTACATCAATTGATCCACTAAGAGTATATGTTTACAAAGGAGATGTTTTACTTAGATTTTGTACAGTACAGTATTATCCATTTGATAGCAATAATGTAGATAAGTATGTTATTGGTGATGATTATCGACCTATTTGGGATGTACCATCTTTAAAAAACTATTATACTCGTCTTGGATTTTCAATGAAAGATTCATTGGATGCATATATAAGATCAGAAGGAAAAGATCCTCAAAAAATATGGAGCAATATACATGAGGCAATTCGAGAAGTAGCATTAATGAAAGAAGGCCTAGTAAAAGAAGCAATTCAACGTTTTGGTGGTGGAAGAAATTATTTTGAATTGGTCAGATTTGATTTTACACTTGATGAAGACTTGAATGTATATACAATGGAAGCAAATATGTCTCCAAATTTATCTTCTGCACATTATCCACCTAATCAGTTACTTTATGAGCAAGTTATATTTAATTTATTTGCACTCGTTGGTATCAGTCAAAGGATTAAAGAAAATCATTTTCAAACAAGGTCATTTATATTTTTATTAAACTGTCCAAAGTTTTTATATACAAAACAAAATTAGCTTTTAAATCAAATATTCATGTTACAGAAACAAAGAGGAACATGAAATGGAAGTTGCAACTAAAAATTTAGTAGTATCACCAGAATTTTGTGCAGATTGCAAAGATTGTTTTATAATAGAATGTCAACTTTGTAGTCCATGTTTTACATCAGAGACCAAAGTCATTTTATCTCAAAGTTATAAAGAACATCAAAACAAAATGGATTTTCAAAGAATATTCCCACCTCCTATAGTAAATTCTTGAAAAGTCTCTATAAAAGTCTAAAAAAATATAATTTGTACTTATTAATCTTGTATGTATTATATTTCAGGTCAAAGGAATGATACTGAAAGATTATACGTTACGAAATCAGTTACTTATAAGATGGTATCAAGGAAAATGTGAATTGGATCATACGTGGTGTATTTGATAACGTTTAATACATACAAATACAATAATTTTTAAGTAAAATCGTAAATACACAAACAAGTGTAAAAACATATCAAAATAAGAATTGTCACTTATATTGTTGCGTGAATCGTAATATATATAAAAACAATGAAAAAATCATACAGTCAAACTTAGTATCATAGTTTTTTATTATTGATCTTCATTTTTAATTTTCTAACTCTTTTTAGCTTTAGACTCTGGTGCGTTTGGATTTGTACCTTCATAAAAATTTTTAAGTAAATTTATTGCTTCTTCACTTTTTATATTTCCTAGTATTGTTATTTTGGTATCATAAACGTTGGATACTTTAAAAACACTTATACATCCTCCAAATCTATCATTTCTACAGCCATAAATAATACTGCGTACTCGTAATTGATATAATGCAGATGTACACATTATACATGGTTCTACAGTAACAACAACATCAATGTTAGAAAAAACTTCCTTATAATCTAAGCATTTTTCTTTACAGAATACTAAAACTTGATCAATGCAATTCATTTCAGCATGTCTCGTTGCGTTACAAGTTTCATTAACAGTATTATTACTTTCTGCAATAATTTCATTATTATATATAAATAAACATCCAACCGGAACTTCACCAACTTTTAATGAAGCCTCAGCTTTTTTTAAGGCAATGTCCATCCATGCAACTGCATTCATGGTGATATTAAAATTAATAGAAACAATAATATAAGTCTAAAAGTACAAATAGTTAATTATATAGAAATGAATCTCCTATTGCTTGTAAGAACTTTTTATAATCATATATGTTAGTCCATAGTATAGATAAAAAATGTTCCTTTGTACTTATTGTAATAACACAATTGTTTAATTACTAAAATATTCTGCTAATCCAAGGTCGTGTAACCTTTGTTTAGTTTTCTGATCCCAGTTTTGATTTCCTACAGATCTTGGACTAGGATGAGTAATCCATAAAACCTAAAATAGTAATGAATTATTTTATATTTTATATAATCATATAATATAAATTATTTTATATTTTCTATAATATATATAAAGATTCTTAAATAATGATTGTTATTACCTGTACAGATAAATTATTTGCATTGACTACAGTCTGTGCTCTTTTTTCTGCAAATCTTCCTATACCAACTATAATCTTTACATCCAGCAATTGAATAATTTTGGATAATGCCTGATCACACAATTCATGTATTAATTTTTGTTCTTCACCCTGCAAAAAGTATTTTGTAAGTATATAAAAATAATGAAAGGAAAGAAAGTAAATATTGCCTTTAATTCTGCAGGTGTGATGTTTCGGCCTTTACGATCCATTAGAGCAATAGGACAATAATTATGTATATAAGAATGTTTAAACAAATTTTGTGGAGATCCACACATTTCTTTAAAAAGACCCCAAAGTCTTTTACCGCTAATTTCACTACGTTTACAATCAAACCCTGTTACTTTTCTATCTGGCTGTTCTCGAGAAGGTTTTCCAATAAAACCATGAAGTTTTAACCAGTCACGAACCATACTTATTTCACCAAATGGTACACCTGTTTGTGACATACCCCATGGACCAGGATTCATTCCAAGAAATAAAATCTTTTTAGGTCCATTACAATAGGTTTGAACGTACATTGCATGTACTTCAAATGCATAGATGATTGGATTATAAACATATGCAACGCTTGAAGGGAAACTTATAGTTTGTAGTTTTTGACATAGTTCTTGTTCAATTAATAATAGTTTTTCAGAAACTGGTAATTGCACAGATGACAATGTTGATGAAGCATTATTATTCTCTGTACTATTTGGAATTTCTGTTAAATTTTCACATGACTTAACGTCATCAAGGATATTCTTATTATCAGATATTGATAACTTCAATTTTTTTGAATTTGAGTTTTTAGATGGATGATCACATTCCGAATAATTTCTTTTTTTGGGAGGCATACTATACGTTTCTTTGACAACTATTTCTAATTATGCTTACAGAATCATATATAAACTATTTATTCGTTAAAATAATTAATAGTTTTACAATAAACGAATAAATAATAGAAAAATGATCCGCAAGTACCTTATATGTTGATAAAAATTTCAACAAATAATAAACATCTATTTTCACGTGTTTCGAACGGATGAAAATTCAAACATGGCGCATTAATGATTGGTCATTGATTAAATTTGATCTAGATAGACCGTGTAACATAACGTTATTAATATGATAATGATTAAAAATTAAACGATTCAATTTTATAATTAATTTCGAATTGAAATATCAAAAATCATTGTACCAATGACAATACATGAAAATTACTTTAATCGATTAAAGATATAGACAACGATGTCAACGACGTAATATTATATTTATTTCATCTGCTACCACGCTTACCGAGTATTAGTAAGTTTCGTAGATAAGCAATTTGCTGTAATTTTAAAAATTATATATATGGTTATTAATTTAATTATATATTAATATTTTGAAAAAAATAAAAAATGTTGATAAATTTAGGAAATATAATTGGTATAACATTGGAAATGTTATTTTGAATTACATGATCGTGTGATATATTTGTATATATATATATAACCGAACAAAACGTGTACGCGTCGAATGAAGTGCAGTAACGTTCAAGCTACTTAATTTATATACTGAATTATATTTTGTGTTATATTGTGAAAAAGTATATAAAATAAAAATATTGATGATCAAAAATGGAAAATCAAAATGTTCCTTCCATCAAAAGTAATAATCCTGCTCCAACGGTTGAGCAGATTAATGCAGATAAAATAACTCAGGTATTTCATTTAATTGTTTTATTCGATTGTATCGGTTTCGTTTTTAAGATCAGATTATTTAAATAAATAATACTCATTTTTGTATAACTTAATCGTATATAAAACAATTTGAAACGATCAAATTTTTGGTTTATTTTACAGTTGGCCAACAAGTATTGGGCACCACATACTACAGATATACATCTTCCATTTAATTCTCAAATAGTAGATGACATTTATATTCAAGAAATATGTGCTTCGAAGTTTTCAATTCGGCGCATTATGATGCTAGAATTCAGTCAATATTTGGAAAATTTTCTTTGGCCAAATTATCATGTGGAAAGTGCTACACGTGCTCATACTATGTCTATTGTTGTTATGGTCAATGAGAAATTTCGAGAACGTGTACAAGTTTGGGAGGCATTTGAAAAAAATCCTACTCATTTTGCAGGATTTTTTCAGAAAGTTCTTGAAGCATGTTTAGAAGAAAGTATAATGGATTTTGATCTTAAGGAACAAACTGCTCTTATTGTTTTTTTGAATCATTGCTTCAATTCTATGGAAGTACCATTAGTTAGAGAAGAAGTTAAGAGATTGGTATCGTTGTCTATGTGGATTTCATTGCAAGAGGGACGTAGAGAATTAGAATTTAAAAAATATCCAAAATGGAGAAAATATTGGAAGGTTATAAGAAAAAAAGATAACCCTGAGTTGAAAGAAAAATTAGAATGGGAACGTAAATTTTTGCACAGACTAATGATCAAATTTATGACTATATTAGAAACAATTCCACTTGAAGGTAATTGATGCACGAGTTCCTGACAGGAAAAAAGGTAAGCCATGACCTCTTGTTGTAAGCAAAAATATCAATGATCAAATAATATTTTAAGATACTAACAATCTGTGTTTTAAGAAACATGTTATATATAAAGAAATTTGTTCTTATGTCAGTTGTATATAGAGGCATACATATACCATTTTTGCTTTAGGAACTCGTGTCACTATTTTTTCTTATATTTTGATATATATGTTAATATATATTTTAGAACAATATGACTTTAAATATATTATTACAGAACCCGTTTTCCCTGACAAAATACGTTATTGTGAAAGATTTTTGGAACTGATCATTGATCTAGAGGCTCTTCTACCAACCAGACGCTTTTTTAATACTGTGATGGATGATTGCCATTTGGTAGTACGCTGTCAACTATCTAATTTGTTACATCGGTCAGAAGGTGGACTATTTGGTCAGGTAAGTTTTAGAAATATAATATCAGGATATAAGTAGAGTATGTAAGATAGTATATTTAATTGTGAGTATGCATGAATATTTATGAGAAATAATTCTCTTTTTATACAAAAATTGCCATATTATACAAACAAATATTACATAAATATTTTGAGAACATATAGGTTTCATAATTAACTTTAATTATATACCGAACATAGGTATTAATACTTTACTAGGTAATATATATTTATAAAGTTGTATTATATTATTAATTAATACACACTCTGATTATATACACAAATCTATTTGATTTAAGGCACATACAATTTACAAGATATCAAATATCATAACACTATTTAAGATTTATTGATATTAAACATTAGATATGTCTTACTTGGACATTCAGTCAGAGTTATTTATAAAATATAACATAAATGCACTTTAATAACCTGCATTTATTGCTGTCATCTCTTCTCCCCAATCAAGGCCTTCAATATTATCTCCAGTATTACAACAATTGCATGTTTTTCCAAGTAAAAATGTGACTCTTTTTTGACCAAATACACATATATAAAGTACAAAAATTGCTTGTAACAAGTTAACAATAATGTAGCAATATGCTAAAGCTTCATATTTTAATCCTGACAATAATAAAGATATCCAACTAATGCTCATTATTGTAAACAGAAAAACAAACATTCTGAAGCTGTATTTCATTTTATGATGAATTCTGCCATATGTACTCATTCTTTTAATCCTGTTTGCTGTTGTTAAAACAAAGCAAAAGTCAACTATTATTGTAAGAGCAATAGACATAAATAATACTGAAAGAGCTAGCCAGCCAACAGTTTCTTGAGCAGGGTATACTGTACCACCTATAGAGGGTTTATCAGTTTCTAATGCAAAATGAGCAAAAATAGCCGTTGCAGCAATAGTAATGGTTGATCCCCAAACATATGTGGAGTAGTAACAATATTTTCTCCCATCAGTTATACGCAAAAATACATTACGAGATCTGAATGTATTCCAAACATAATAGCCCAAAGCATTGAGCCAAAAGAAAGCTGCTAATAAAGACACATATGCGACTGTATCTGAAAAAATCAAAGAAAATCAAATAAAAATTTGATTTTATTGAAATTCTGCATTTAGTTGGTTTTAAACTTACCAGCTATCATAAAGCTAACATGACTACCAAGTTCAGTGAATATTCTTACTGTTGAGGCACATTGATTTGTTATAAGGCACAGTGTCATAGTAGTTATCATATTACCTACAAGATCTCGTAATTGCGGTAAAACAAAATAAATTACTGCGACAATAAGATATGCTGCTATAGATATGGCATGAAAGGCAGGATCAATAGCATGTTTCATCAAGTAATTGGCATCTGTCCATTGAACAGGTACCTCAGGCACACATATCATAGCATAGGTAGCAACTAAATGATCTCTACTTAAGATAGCTTTATCTGCACAATATTTCCCGAAAGAATAATCATAGTGAATGGATTTCTCATCTTCTTCATCATCAAATCTGAATGATTCTACGACCTCTTCGCCATTTCTGCTTGTTTCTTTCTTTAGATCATCGATATAATGTCTAAGTTTGCCAAAGGGTAATACAATAGCCAATCTATCTGGTCCAGAAGGATAATAATATACATGCCATTGATGTTCATTACTATGACATTTAGGTAATCCAAAACGATAATCTGGAGTAACTTGAGTTCGTAACAAAAGGTCGGAGTCTTTGTCTTCGGTATATTCCGGTTGCCATGGTTTCGTTTCGTTTGTAACCGATAATGGTGTGCACGTGTCGTCCAGAAGAAGTTCACTGAGTTCGCAACACTTTGCGATCTTTACTGTATTTATTTTGGCATTTGCATTTCCACCGGCGAATCCTGAATGACTCGCTAGGAATGATACGAGAAGAAATGCCGTTGCAAGATGCATGTCACTCTCGTATTACTCCCTTCTCTCTCTCTCTTTCTTTCTCCTCTCTCACACACACCAAAGGCGTGCGTATTTTCTATCTTTCTCACTTTTGCTATTCTTTCTTTCTTCCTCTATTATCATCACCTTTGTTCCTTTCGTGTCCTTCCATTAATTTAACATTTTCAACGTGTAATAAATTTTTCGGAGACGTTACTCGGAAATATATATGTAAATTGATGAAATATTGATTTCCACTCTCTCTTACAGGACGTTTAAGGTCTGTACACACGTACGCGCGAATAAGGCAATACATTGGAATCATCTTCGCTTTGCCATACCTGTCGCTAGTACTGCTTGTAGACAAAACCGCTTGCAAAGAAGCCTACCCCTGCCCATCCATACTCATCGTCTCCTTCTCCTACTTCTCCTTCTCTTTATCTCTACCCATTCTTGTTTCCCCTTGCGCTCTTCTATACTTTATCTTTCTTATATACTATCCTAGTTCCCCCTCTATGCGTTTATTCCCCTAATTTATTCTCTCTCTCTCTGTCTGTCTGTCTCTCTCTGTCTCTCTCTCTCTCTCTCTCTCTCTCTCACTCACTCACTCACTCACTCACTCACTCACTCACTCACTCACTCACTCACTCACTCACTCACTCACTCACTCACTCACTCTCTTTCTCCCCCTTCTTATATCTTCTGTATATGTTCTGTACGTTGTGTGTGCGCGTGCGCGTGCGTGCGTATAAGAAGCTGCACACTATTACAAAAAATTTAAAATCAATTCATACTGAACACATCTGAATTAGACATTTTTTGATTAATTGCTATTAATCTATTTTCTGATTTTTCTATATCTACGCTGTTACTTCTTTATACGATGATTCATGCGTTTGTCATGCTTGTATTACTGTTCCAGGTATTCCGTATAAAAAAAAAAAATAAGTAAATGATGATCGCTTGTAAAACATGCGAATGGATGCGATAAGAAATGTTTTGTAAATGTCTTTTAACGTCAATATGTTTTAAATGTCGATAAGTTAGAAGAGAAAACAAATGGTATTTGCATTATGTGTGAACGATGCTTAAAAACGAATGAAGTATCTTCTGTGACTAGATTAAATTGTTTTTTATCATATTAACGGAGTGTGTCTTCGTTGATGCGCGGGTAACTCTTCTCTCGCATACCTCTTTGTTAATGGGTAGTACAAACGCTTCCTTTTTGCAACGTTTCGTAAATGATACTTATGCGACTACAGCAATGCAGAACGTTTCATAGTCAATACATATAATCGCTTATGCATCAATAAGATTTAATGCGCCAATAATGATTGTATTTTGATACAATGATATTTGATATTGATGTAAAAGAAATCTTTATATTGTATTACATTTTGATTTGTCAGATTTATTTATTTATGCATACATATGTTTTAATTTGTAAAAAAAAATTTTTTTCAAATGAACAATATTCTCATCGTGTTGATGATGAGTCGTTCGATTGTGTCAGATCTGTCGATATTGCTATACGTACAAAGTCCAATTTTATGTATCGCGCGAAAGAAAAAGAAATCCTCAGTCGATGCTTTGTTTTTTACATTAGAGAAATTTAAATATGATTGTCTTTCATTGTCATTTCGTTTCGCTGATACTAACAGTTTTTAAAACAAAAGGTATCAGCATAGAACGAATAGACAGATGTAATAAACGATATATGTACTTATATTTTATTCTCCTTTTTCTCGATTTTTCGTAATTACTTAATATTTACAGAGATTCCTGTACAATAATAATCTTTTTCTTTGCTCCAACAGCAGAGAAAATTATATTAGACTACATGAAGAATATGCATGGATTCTAGAGATATGCATGATTAATTTATTCGTAATATGAAAAACTAGATATTATTTCTTCTCTATGTCCTACGATATTGAATAATAATTTCCACCTAATGCGATTTAAAAATTTGATAGTTAAATTAGAATGAGATCGTAAATTGATACTATCTTCCTCTCCATGTTTTGAAGGGTTCCAGAAAGTTTCTAAGAATATCATGAATGAATGAATATCCTAGTCTTGTTGAGACAATTCCAATTCTTCTGGTAATACTATCTCACATTCCTCATCTTCGTAAGCTGTCCATGATTTAGGGAAGACTATACCACAAGGTTTCTTTTTCGCCAAAAGCTTTCTCACTCTTTTTCGTGTTACAACCAAAAGAAGAAATATGATAAAACCTTGCAATGTATTGAGAATATCCGTTGGTATCCTAATACAAAGGAAAACGAACATGAAATAAAAACCCGAAATAGAATAAAAAATCGAGGACACGCTCGAGAGAATATTGCATATCGTGAGAGATTCGCTTAATATAAAGAAAAAGAAGAAGAAAGAAAAAAAAACAAAAAAAAAACTAGATATTTGATATACCGCGTCACTGTATTAAAATACAAAGAAGAAACGAAGAATGTACGCCAAAGGCTATATTTTAATAACTGCTTGTGTGATTTGTGGGATGTGTGATGTGTGTATGTGTGTGCGTGTGTGTATTAATCTATACATTTTGAAGGATCATTATCATCATCATCATCATCATCATCATGATTATTATCCATTCTATATTACGAAATAAATTTTATTTGCGAGAATATACTAAGATATATTATAAGGGAATAAGAAACTTAATTGATTCGATATATACATACCAATACCACTGAGTTGTGCCAGCAGCGAATGATAATATTTCAAAGATCCATGTGATACCCATAACAAGCATAAGCTTTATATAAAGCAAACATTTAAATCGTAAAGCTCGTAGTTTGTTTCCACTATACTCTCGATATTCATGCCATAATCTCCAACTCGTTAGACCCAAATAGATAACATTTAGTGTCAATAGAAAGGCAATTGGACCATAAAAAAACACCCATACTTCTGCCGTCCCTAAAGAATTCAATATATATATATAAAACGGGAAAGAGAAACAAAGATATGATTAATGTGAACTTAAATAGAAATATAAAGAATTTTTATAACTTACCGTTAAACCAACATCTGTATTCGCCAAAATGAGGTTTCAAGTGAGACCCTTGAATATGATGAGCGACCAATGCTGATATTAGAAAACATGTCGGTACGAACCATCCAAAAACACAATATATAGGAAAGAGTACTCTATCTTTGATCGGAAAGTTTTTAAACCTAAGAATATAATCGTTTTTATTAAATTAGTTCAAAAAAGAAATTCCTTATAAAAATGTATGAACTATTTTTCGCTCACCAAACAGTTCGCCAAATATTAAAAGCCACAATGTTCAGCCAAAAGAAGGCAGTTATAAAGGCATAGTAGAGAAAGAATGCTAAAGTGAAAAAATATGTTTTATTAATATTCTAAATCTTTAGCATCTAAAGATATATATATATACACACACACAATGAATATATATATATATACCTAATGTAACACACATCGTTATTTCTTCGCTCTCATACTCTTTGATATGTTGTATGCAAAGAATAATATAACTGATTGCCAAAGAAGACACCGCGCCCATCATTGCTTTGTCTTGTATTTCCCGAAGTTCGGGAAGGATCAAATAAACTGTCAAAGTAGCGATTAAAAATATCGCCGATATCATACTGAGAATAAAGAAAAGTATGCTTTTCCATAGAGGTGGCTCGTCCATATATGTTTCTTCAAAGCACACGAATGCAGACGGTTTATCGACATGTTCCGTATGCATTATACAAAAGCTATGATAATTAAAATTTTTTATGAGTTTGAATGAAACGTTAGAAGAAGAAGAAAAACAGTTCAAAAATTAAATGGATTGTGAATGAAAAGTAATAGAACATTTACTGATCCTGTGATATTTGAATGAGACTTTCGATTTCTGTCAGTACTGTTCCATTCTTCGTTTGAATAATATTAAATTCTTCGCCATTTATTTTATAAAAGCCGAGTGTACATTTGATACGAATGTTACTGCCGTCACTGCAATTCCTTCCGGCTACCCACGTCGTACCATTTTGACAGCAATTTATGTCGATGGCTTCGCTTAATAAGCTGGTCCATATCAGCCAATGAAGGCATACTATCCAAACAGGTACTGTAAAAGCGTTAAGCGAAATGAGTTCATACGAGAAATTAATAGGACAACGCGTTATGTTGTGTTCGTTATTTCAATTTTCCTAATGCAACTGAATAAATTAAAAAGAATTAAGCGATTAAAAAAGAGAAATAGTAGAAGAGCCATTAAAATGAACGCAAGAAAACACGAGAAACACGTTTCGAATAGCTTATATCATACCATGTGTTTTTACAATATATTAATGCATATTTTGGTAATTAAATGTGCAGGGAGTCATGATTCACGATAATCGCGATTTCCAATATTGGAAAATAGAAAGACTATCTGTAGATTTATCTTCGATAAAAACGATAATATTGTACTAAGTATTTCGCATATAACGTGCATTCGTAATATTAATAGACGTGAGATAAAAGAGAAATGAATCATATCAAATAAATATGAATGAAAGATATCGTATTTGTATTATGATTTATAAATAATATTCGTAAAAATATAATTATTCGACTTGAGCAGATCGTATGATAGTACGATGTTATTTGATCCCAAATCTTGCTTGACGTTAACACAATCATTGATTTCTTTTATCATTCTATACGATCTTACAAAATTTGTGCAATCTTTTTTCTATATACGCTGATTTCAATGTTTGTGACGTATAATGTCTAAATTTATTATTAAACGTGATGTATTTCTTAATATTTTCACGAAAAGCTAATCGCTTTATATTTTATCTGTGCACACATTATACATATGTATATGCATTAAATATATATGCATATTTACAAAGAACGAATTTATGCCATATGATGGGCGTACGTAAATATAAAAAGACGCACGTCGTTAACAAATGTGTTAATACATATGTCTTTTATCTTTACCAAAAGAATTAATTTTCATATATAATGTGTATTTATTATCTCAAAAATGAAATAGAAAAATAATGAGAGCTTACCTTTCATCGATAATAAAGGTTTTCCACTGTGATTCATATTCGACAACATTGTTTTCACTTTTCATTACCGCATTTCGTTTTTCTCTCATCAGAGTATTGAGAATAAAAAAAAAAAAAATAGAAGAAATCAAAACAGGATGAAACTTTGATCATACAATCGTATCCGTTATTCGTTATATGGCACACGGTTATCAAAGGTCACCATAAATAGATTTATGCGTGAGAAAGTCAACTGTAAAAGGAGTCCAAGAGTAATTCGTCAACGTTAACATTCCTCTTCACTAAATATTATCTATATCACACTATGTGACTTTCGGAGTTTCTCAGGCTGAAAGAATTTTTCACTCTTAAAAATATCAATGTACAGAAAGAGAAAGGGAAAGAGAAGAAGAAGATCGAGAAAGAAAACAGAATGACAAAGCTACCCTGGCTATTCTTGCACTTCTGACTCGACGACTACAGCACTGGGATAAAAAGGAAATGAAAAGTCAACGCGATCTATGTTCTTTCATTTTTTATGTATTGGAAAATTATAAACGATGTTTTTGATTGTCTCGAAACATTCTACTACAAATATTTTCTAGATACTTCAGATTTAAATGTATATTTAACTTTGGATAATATTAAAAGTACTTCTTGTTTTGAACGTATTATAAAACCAAGAAGAGATCGCTAGAGGAACGTTAACGCACACGCGATACGCACGATACTGAACGATTGTTCGAGCCATCAGGCGTTTCTCGCGAACGCCCATAGATAGTAAATACCTGCTTCTCGACGACAAGTTACATTTTTTCTTTCGATCAAGAAAGATAGATAAAAAGAAAAAAAAAAAAGAAAATAATCAATTGAAGCATCTTATATTCTTGATCGATCAAAATTTAAATACTATATTATTCTTTCTATTTAATTATTATGAAAATTAATTATTCATTCTTCTTGTAATTATACAGTGTATATATATATATATATATACACTGTATAATTATATATATATATATAATTGTGTGTGTGTTAGCTATAATTTATTTTTTATTAAGAAACTTTAGAGAAATGATATATTACTTTTTATTAAGAGTATATACTTCCGGCTAGATATTTATTAGAAAAACATATTGAAAATAGAGATTTAAGAGAAATAATTCGTATAAATAATACATTACAAATCCCCTTAATCGACGCATTGGTATATTATATTAACAATCAAATATAATAATATCAGTCATCGATGGATATTATATTACTTTGAATATACGACATTATATTGATAGTCTAATTTTAGCACTTAACATGCGATGATAAGCCAAGCTTATTCTATATAAGCATTATATACACGTGTGAAACATTAAATTAACTACACGTGTCATGATAATGCGTACCAATGTCAATTGTAAATTCTCTTATAAACACTCATTTGCTTATATTATAAATTCTTGTCAAGATGTATAAGTATGTATACATATATAATCGAATCGCAAATAATCATAGGATAAATATAATAAGTTAGTTGTAATTGATAATATGAACAGAATAACAATGAAAAATGTTTAATCTACAATATACAGAAGAGTATTGTAAAGAAAAAAATTCCATTGCTTTATCATAATAACATTTTGTAGTGTTGTAGTTGAAGTGCATCGAGAGACTCGAAGAATGCCAATTACATTGACGCGTGAATAAAAATGATTAATTATAATCGTCGCTATATACATATTTTTTTATTGTTATTATTATTTTTTTTTATTTTTATTTTTTTTATGTTAACTTATACAGAATCGTTCTTCGTCGTCGTGAATTGACAAAAAAATGTTGAATCTTTCGAAATCAAAAAAAACTGGTCTCAAAAATCTATGTATAATTTGCATACTACTCATGTATTTTTTATTAGTATTGAAATGAAATGGGAATTTATCATAACATAAATGTAATTAGTCGAGACTTTCGTAAAAGGACTTACGGAAAAAAAGTAAATTAAAAAGAAACGTGTGTGTGTGTATTTTATATATATATATATATATATATAATAGCGAAACAAGGTAACGCACGTCAATTGGAATGGAAGAGAAAGAGAGAGAGATGAAAATCACCGAGTCCTTGAAATGAGAAAGAGATACATCTGCTCCTGTACTGTCATCATTTATAATAACGTTTGTAATAATAAAATCAATTATTAAAATATTTGCATAAAATAGTAAAACATCAATTATTATTCATATAAACGATTAGAGACTATATAGATATTTATATTCAATTATTTATAGTCAGAGCTTGATGAACTTTGTAACGATACATGTTACGTTTATATTATGAAATAATTTAATATGCTTAAAAAAAAACTCATATTATGTGTTTCATTAATCATATACGATCGATATTTCAGCTCCTGGAAATGCTGAAGTTTTATGCCAGATTCGAAATTAGCGAAGAAACGGGAGATCCTTTGACCGATCACGATATGACTCAATTACATTATGCCAAAATTACGTCCCTTCAGGTATAGATGATATATATATATATATATATATATATATATATATGCCTATAACGTATCGATCATTTCTATGTATGATAAGTGTGTATAAATTATAAAATCTACATATGTTTTTTTTTTTTTTTTTATATGTAGAAAGCGGTTTTCGCTAAATTTCGTGATCTACGGAATTTTGCCTTGGCAAATGTAGCAAGTGTGGATACCAGAGATGCACTTAATAAACATTTTGGATCTCTTAGGTGAATATATCTCATTGAATATAAATTTATTTTATGACAGAATAAAAATATATTTATTTGCATTTACATTTGTTGATTTTTTTTTAGTCAAGAAGAATTGAAATCTATTGCAAGTTATTTAAATCTGGTACCACCAAAGGAAAGAGAGAAGAATGAAAATTGGTATCGCTTGGACATAGATTTTCTTCGAGAATTATTAGTAATTTAAAAGCAATTTTTACTCTTATTTTCGAAAGTGGAACTCCCCCTTTTTTTTCTTTAAAAAATTTTGTTTCTTTTCTATTTCAGATATCGCGACACGAACGTAGAGCATCTCAACTCGAAGAATTAAATGAAATGCCACTCTATCCAACCGAAGATATCATTTGGAACGAAAGTATCGTACCAACCGAATATTTTTCAGGCGAAGGCTGTTTAGCTTTGCCGAAATTAAACTTGCAATTTTTAACTCTGCACGATTATCTTTTAAGAAACTTTAATCTTTTTCGTTTAGAATCCACGTGTACGTATGTTTGAATGAACTTGATATTTTCTTCTAAAAAAATAAACCTCCATTTTTGAAACGTGTAATGTATATATCGATTTCATTATTATTTACAGATGAAATACGTCAAGATATCGAAGACGCTGTGAGTAGATTGAGTCCATGGTATGTGATTCATATGAATTACGATAGGTCAAATCATATACGATCCCTATTCACTGAATAACATTACTTTAATAATTTTTTAGGCAAGCAGAAGATGGTGGTGTATATTTTGGTGGTTGGGCTAGAATGGCCCAACCCATTACTCAATTTGCAGTGGTTGAAGTAGCCAAACCTAATATTGGTGAAAAGAGACCATCCCGAGTACGTGCCGATGTCACGATCAACTTGAGTGTTCGAAAGGAGATCAAGTCAGAATGGGAAAATCTTCGGAAGCATGATGTTTGTTTTCTTATTACAGTGAAACCACAAAATCCAATCGGTAACATTAAAATTATATTATCTTTGAGACTATAAAATTAACATTTATATCCAGAGGAAGAGAGAGATTTCAACAGATTCTTGTTATGCTAATAGGTACAAAATATAGTCATAAGCTTCCTTTTATACCACAAGTTGGTTTAGCGACAGTACGTGGATGTGAAGTAGAGGGTATGTTAGATTCCAATGGAAGAGTTATAGAAGATGGCCCTGAGCCAAGACCTATTTTACCAGGAGATACAAGAACTTACAGAGTATGGTTAGACTCTAATCAATATCGAATCGATATGGATAACGCTAGTCACGGGGGTGAAGATGTTTACGAAGGATTTAATGTAATAATGAGACGAAAGCCTAAAGAAAATAACTTTAAAGCTGTTTTAGAGACTATACGAGAACTCATGAACACGGAATGTGTTGTTCCGGATTGGCTTCATGATATTATACTTGGATATGGTGATCCTGGTGCTGCTCGTTATTCCAGGTATGATCTCTGACAAATGGAATTTTATTAACATTGTAATATTAAAATAGTGTGATAATATTCATTGATCATCATAATTACTAACAGAATGCCGAATGAAATAGCAACGATGGATTTCAACGATACGTTTCTCGATATAAACCATTTACGATCTAGCTTTCCACATTACGAGATTATAGTAAAATGCGATGAACCAGAAAAACTCGTTAGACCTTTCCGATTGACGTTCGAAGATGTTATCGCCAAACAAAATAATGAACATATTGACAAAATTATTATAGTTGAACCTCACGTACCTCCTAGCCGAGGTCCATACAAAGCTAATGAACCTAAAAAGTTCGTATAAAAAGAATTATTTGTGCATGATCTTGTTATTCTTTAAATTAGGTTATTTTATACAAATATATATTTGATATTTATTGCAGAAATCAAATACCTTTTACACCAACACAAGTGGAGGCCATCAGAGCTGGAATGCAACCAGGTTTAACACTTGTAGTAGGTCCACCTGGTACTGGTAAAACTGATGTAGCAGTTCAAATTATATCTAATCTTTATCATAATTTTCCTTATCAAAGAACACTCATTGTGACGCATTCAAATCAAGCACTAAATCAATTGTTTGAAAAAATTATGGCACTTGATATAGACGAACGTCACTTGTTACGTCTTGGTCATGGAGAAGAAGCATTAGAAACTGAAAAAGATTTCAGTAGGTATGGTAGAGTAAATTATGTGCTAGCTAAACGTTTAGATCTACTTATGGAAGTACAAAGACTACAGGTAAAGAATCAATTTTATTATATTATACTAAATTTATTATTATATAAATTATACTGAAAACGTTGATATAATTTTATTAATCTTTGTTAAAAGGAATCATTGAATGTGAAGGGTGATGTAGCGTATACATGTGAGACAGCAGGACATTTTTTTATGTATCAAATACAAACACGTTGGGAACGTTTTGAGACTAAAATTAAACAAAGACAAGGATCAGACGCATCGTCGTCGTCGGCTTTTATCGTGGATGAAGAATTTCCATTCCATAAATTCTTCGATAATGCACCACAACCATTGTTTAAACATAAGACATTTGAAGAAGATATGGAGATTGCACGTAGTTGTTTCCGGTACATACGTCGTTTCCATTTCTTCATTATATTTGATAATTACATTCTATAAATATTTATTTTATATGTTCGATCTAATCTAAGTACATTATGTTTATAGATATATTGAAAGAATATTCGCACAATTAGAAGAGTTTAGAGCATTTGAGTTGCTCAGATCCGGACTTGATAGATCTAAATATTTACTAGTGAAGGAAGCAAAAGTTATAGCTATGACGTGTACGCATGCAGCTTTAAAAAGGCGTGAACTTGTGGATATGGGTTTCAAATATGACAACATCCTAATGGAGGAGTCTGCACAAATTTTAGAAATTGAAACTTTCATTCCGTTATTACTCCAAAATCCTCAAGATGGTTATAATCGTTTAAAACGTTGGATAATGATTGGAGATCATCATCAATTACCACCTGTTATTAAAAATATGGCATTCCAAAAATATTCGAATATGGAACAGTCTCTTTTTGCACGATTCGTAAGATTAGGTGTTCCAACTGTTGATTTAGATGGCCAAGGACGAGCCAGGCCAAGTATATGTAATTTATATAATTGGCGATACAAAAAGCTTGGTAATTTATTACACGTAGAACGTAGTGCTGAATATTTAGTGGCAAATGCAGGTTTCCTTTACGATTTTCAATTGGTTAATGTTGAAGATTTCAATGGTATTGGAGAAAGTGAACCTAGCGCATATTTTTATCAAAATCTCGCTGAAGCAGAATATTGTGTTGCTGTATTTATGTACATGCGTCTGTTGGGTTATCCAGCGGATAAAATTAGTATATTAACTACATATAACGGTCAAAAGCACCTTATAAGAGATGTAATCAATATAAGATGTGCAAATAATCCATTAATAGGTCGGCCAAACAAAGTAACCACCGTTGATAAGTATCAGGGTCAACAAAATGATTATATAATATTATCTCTAGTAAAAACACGAGCAGTAGGTCATCTAAGGGATGCTAGGCGTCTCGTGGTAGCAATGTCAAGAGCACGGCTAGGTCTATATGTCTTTGCCAGAGTATCGCTCTTTAAAAATTGTTTCGAGCTTACACCTGCATTCAATCAATTGATGCAGCGACCGTTAAAGCTTCAACTTTTACCACGAGAAACTTATCCTGCTGATAGATTAAACGATGCTATTCCATCTTCGTCTTCAATGGAAATAGAAGACATGCCACATATGGCTAAATTCGTTTACGATTATTATATGGAAAAAGTGAGTGGTATAAAGGTAAGGTTTCATTCCATGTATATATGTATATATAGTTCTTTTTGTTCTAAATAATTTATAGTGAACGTACGACTATATTCATATAATCAAATTTTATTTGTTTCTCAATATAAGGAATCACAAAAGATGTGGCAAAAACCAGGTAGTATGCAAACATCTGGTAGTCCAGTACATAAAGTCCCTGCTCATCCTGGTGCTGATGATGACACAGATGATGAAGAAGAAGGAGAGCAACAGCAAGAAACACAAGAGATTATAAATGAAATAACAGAAAATAAATGCGAACCGATACAAAACTTGATAGACGAACCAACTTCTGAAGCTGAAGATAACGACGAATGAATGTGTGATTAAGTTGGCTCTTTATTAAACATTTAAGTCCCTAATTATAAACAACCAAAAACGATTTAAAAATTCTTCGAAAATCGATTGATAATGTCAATTCTAAGAATATACATTTTATTAAAGCGATACAGGATAATTATTTTTTTATTAATATTATAATAAAATTATTTATATATATATGTACTTATATATTATATATATGTATATATATGTATATATATATAATATTATACACACACACGCGCGCGCACACATATACTATAAGTAATGCATTTATCAAAAGTAATTTTCATGATGATCAGTTTATACAATTCACTTTGTTCGTACTAAACGAATTCTGTTTTTTTTTTATTTGTAAGTGTTCCTTTTCTACGTGACTTTAATTTTTCTATTTTTTGTACTCTTTTGACATCCTCGTTTGAAATTTGTACGGTAGATGGTACGTAACTTTCATCAAATTTCATTAACTTTCCTCTAAAATTAGGCTCATATTCTTCGACCAAAGTCTTTATACCTTTAGAATTAGGTACATATTCTTCTACTAATTCCATGGAAGTAATACTATGAGGTTCATAAGCTTCGTAAGAAGCATTGAGCTTTTTAATGGAGTTAGGTACATATGGAACATTATCCAAACCATCATTGCATGTTTGTACTGGTGTATATTCATTAGATGGCATTTGCATACTCTGCAGTGTACTTTTTCTACTTGGTATATATTTTAAAGGAGAAGAGTTTTTTTTTATAGGTGCATCTGGTACATACTCTTCTAATACCTGATGAGAAGAATAGTTTGACCGCTCTATCTGCGAACTGCTATGGTTTTCGGGTTTTTCTAGATCTTTTTCCTTCTTTATTAAACTATCTAATAATTCTTTAGAAGCTGGCTTTTCATCACCTGAGCTTTGTTCATGTATATCATTCTTTGTTAACTTTCTTCTTGCAGGTGATACGTTTACTCTAATCGTTAACAATGATGTATCTTTGGTCCATTCAAAGGATTCAATTGTACACCTGCAATTTAATTTTTAAATGTAAACGCATACAAGAAAAACTCAGAAAATTCCTTTCAAATAAAACATATTTTTCTTACGTGATCTCCAATTGTCTTGTAGATTTTTTCCATTGACAGCCTTCAAATTTCCTACGACATTGCTCGTTAATATTGTTTTTGCAGTTACGTAGAACGACTCTTTCCAATATTTTATAAACTGCCGCCCAATCTTCAAGATCGAGCCACTTGTTGGTTGAAATCTTTTTCTTCTTCATTTCGATAATTTGTTCTTGTACAGTAACGACAACCGTCGCCACACAATTGTCTGAAGCCTGAAAACACACCCACAGCTTTTGCTTTTATAATGACGAATATAAAAAAACATGATCATTTTGACAGCTGTCAACAGCTGTTGCAGGACAAAGTACCTTTATCACTTCTATGTATTGTCCCTCTCGAAACATCTTTATCTAATGTTTTTTCCTTCTACAAAATCTTACAAATTATTTTCTAATATACAAAATAATTATAGCAAAAAAAATAATAATTAAAACATTTATGGTGATGCTTTTGACAACACTACGACAATTTAGTATATTTTCTCTGTAGTCGCTTGTCGTTTCTTTACGCGCTACGTGACACATATGAACCAACATACACATATGAACGATAAATATACACATATACGTTTCATACACTATGAAAGTGAAACGAGTGAATGTATTACACGCATGCGTACATTCTCGTCTTGCCATGTGCGCGATCAAATCAATTATTATTCGAAAAAGTTTCAAATGTAATTTTTAAATACAACTAATAAAATTATAAAATAATATTAATATACATTTAAGAATATATTATTCTTACCTATACAACATTAACTATTTGTGAAAAATTCATTTATCATAATTGCAATTAAATTTAGATCTTTCTTTACTTAGGGTTGTACAACTGCACTCCAACTTATCCTATATTTTTTATTTAAATATTTTTTAATACAATCTTTTCTTGTACTTACGCCTAAATTTTAAATTACTAATATATATGTAGTAATTTTTTACTTTGATAGATTGCTCTTCTACACATTATATCTATACCGAGAAAAATAACGAATGTATAAAACAGACGTATGTAGAGTGTACTTAACCTTATAAAATCTAAGAAAGGTGATATATGTTATAAAAATAGAAATTGTAGAAAAATAAAACTTATAAAAAAGTAAAAATTATGGAGAAGGAAAAAGTACCCACTGTCTTCCAAAAGTTCACTATTTTTATGGAACGAAATAATCGAGCAGTAGAGGTAAGATATTTAAATATTACAGGAGGATTTTTAATATATTTTTATGATTATATTTCAGTTATATTGACATTCATTTTTCTGTAGTTTATTAGCTACGGCATCACTGGAATTGGTTTATTATTCGCATTGTATAAAATAAGGCCAGTATGTATGACACTTTTCTTACTTTAATATCATTGCTATCATTTATCAGTGATATTTATGTTTTTATTACCAACTAGTTTGCAAAATTTAAAAAACCATCTGATGTACCAAATCATTTTCTACAAAGTACAGAATTACAAGGACGTGTAACACATATAGATCCTTCATATGGCGTATTGCTTTTGATAGATCATAAACCTTTGATACCTTTTCCACAATTAGGCAGGGAGAAGTATTTACCTATAAAGTTAGCTGGCATTAATACAACTAATCATGGTAAGTATTATAATTTATTTAATTAATAATAATTAAATAATATTAATTATTAATATGTTTATATAATAGAAAAGTTAATAGAAAATTTTTAATTTCTGAAGTATATTTTAAACGTACTTCAAAATATATTATTATAGGTATAAGTTGGTTACAAACTATAATTCGTGGAGAAAAGATTACATTTCTTCCATTAACTAAAAAAAAGGATTATTTAAATTGTATTGTCACTTTTTCAGGAAAAGATCAGGTATATAAAAATATGTTTTTTAGAATTATATTTCATTATACATGCTGCATATACTGGTTATATTATTAATATTAAATATTTTTAGAAATGTATAAATATCGCGGAAGAATTAGTAAAGCTAGGTTTTGGTTCATTATGCACTGATCAAGATTATTTATTAAATAACAAATCTACATTAATATATTACAAGTCTTTAGTCAAAGCAGAGAAATTTGCACAATTTAAAAGAAATGGATACTGGCATTCGATTAAAAAGCCAACATTTTTATGGAAGATCAAAATATTTTTCAGTGAAAAGTTAAAATCTTTATTGCCAATATTTATAACAAAACAGCTGAATATTTAAATAGATCTATTCAGTATTTTCAATTTTATATACTTTATCAAAACAGAATTGTAGTTTCAAAATGTAAATCACCTGTTTATAAATATTATACAATAAAAAATTAGTGCTCCTATTGATATATGCCCAAGATATATGTTTGAAAGAATATCAACAAATATCAAATAGTAATTTTATTGTGAAATATATATTTATGGTATGACATTTCGAGCATTGAAAGTAATAATTAGCTTAATTCTATTAAAATTAATTCATAGAAAAAATATCTTATTCGTATATGTATATATATGTGATGTGATACTTAATTATGTGATGTATTAAGATAAGAATTAACATATGAAAATTTAATTGCATTTTTTCATTTTACATTTTAATGCATTTAATTTCCTCATATTTCTTTAAAATAGAGATAGAAATAAATTATCAATGTTATTAAAGATAAACGAAGAATTCATTCAATAAATAAATATATTCTCATAATTTTTATTAATCTCAAAAAATTCTTTATAAACATTTAAGACTACGCCTTATTAACTAACTGACATTCTTATACGATCAATGGAATCAAAATATATAAAGCAACATTTCTCTGTGTGGAACACAGAACAGGCACGACCGATGTAATTCACGTTAATGTGTAACGCTATTGTAGAAAACATTTCTGCACAATATTTATTTTTTTAACTTAAATCAATATTGTATATAATTTTTTATAAAAGATTTAATTTTTGAAATGTCTACCATGTTGAATTAATTCATTTTGATAGTCAAATTAAGCTAAAATTATTCTTAAGGATTTAAAAGATTTTTTCAATATTGCAAGTAGTTTTGAAAATAATTATTACATTTGTTGCTATATCGAAAACAATCCTGCGGTCACGTGCCTAAATACATATGTATATACATATATATAAACTCTATAGAGAGTTTATAAAACAAAATAATTTCGTGCTTATTTTTAAATATAAATCACAGTCTCTAATAGATATATAAGCATCTTTTGCCTTGCTCATTATTACAATGAAACCATATATAACAATAAAAAATTAACTATACCACAAATTTTTATGGAATGTATTTAAGAGAATTGAGTACGCGTTACTTTGAAATATAAAAATTCTATCTTATAATTAAATCAACTTGAAACATAAAACATAATATAAAACAACAACCCTACCTTACTTGACTTTTTAAATAATTATGTCTTAATATTAATTTTTATTTTGGAATGTTATTATTGTTTACTTTAGGAGATTCATTACTTTCATGTTCTTCTTTTTGCACTTGATTTTGAGCTTTAAATTGAGTATTTTGAACTGTTTGTTTATTTACCTTTGATTTTGAATTTGTTTCTTTTATATTTTCTGACTTAACAGGAGAAATTACTTTATTCTTTACTGTTTCTGATTTAATTTCCTTATTGTTAGATTTCGTTTCAGTACTTGATTTTACAGAAGGCTTAGTTGTAGCTGTGGTTGCTTTTGGAGTTGGAGTTGTTTTTGATACAGTATTTGGTTTAGTAGTAGTACTTGGTACTGATGTTGTACTTGGTTTGACAGTAGTACTTGGTACTGATGTTGCACTTGGTTTCGCAGTAGTACTTGGTTTGGCAGTAGTACTTGGTACTGATGCACTTGCTTTGGGAGTAGCCATGTTTTCCTGCTTAGTAGATGTTTTGGGACTTGTTCCAGTTGTAGTAGAAGTTTCTGTATTTCCTGCAGTTTTAGTTATAGGTTTTGCTGTCTCTACAGTTTGTGGTTTTACCGTTGCACTATATGTTTTTGGATGTTCCTTTGTATCTTGTAGATTTGAACGATGCATTAATTTTTCCGTTTGTGCTAAATGAGGGAAGGCTTGTTTCAAGGATATCCGAGCTACATGTTCATTATGTGGTGACCCTATCCATAAATATCCTTTGTGAATAAAAGCAGAACTTAGAAAACTTATCTGATTTGTTAAATATGCAGCATCAACAAGTTTTCCTGTGCTATCCAATTGCAATACTGCAGATATCGGTACCATCATAAAGTTTACTGTTTCAAACGAACCAATTGCATGAATGATTCTTTCTACGTAAAAATTTGGATAAACACTTTGCATTAATTTAAATGGAGCTTCTATTAATGTGAGAAGTCTTGCTAACATTTTTCTTAAATATGGATGTGGTATTAATGTTTGTAGCAATTGAGGATGTTCCTGATCTATATAACTATATAGACTAACTAGGAAGCCACCATGATTATCTTCATGTATATTATCTGGAAAGCCAGGAAGACCTTCGAGCAATATTTCTTGTTGTCCTGCTTTAGCTCCCTTTAAATTATATTTAATAATACGTGAAGTTAATGTTTCTAACACAATTAAAAAACTCTCATCTCTATTTAATTTCAATCCATTTGGAAATGCTAGATTTTCAAGTAATACTTCATTGGTTTTTGTAGCTGCATTATATCGAATAAGCCTGTAATAAATAATAATACAAAATATCTATATAAATGAATATATATTTATTTATTATAAATTATTATAAAAAATAATTTATACCTTCCAGATGGATTAGCTAATACACTAAAGATACCATCATATAATGGGAAATCTGTGCTAGAATCTGTCCAAAATATATCTCCATTTTCCGCTACATCTAAACTATTAGGTATTTGTGGAATTTTATTAGCTATTGGTTTAGATATGTCAATAATTTTTTGGTAATTTCCGTTTGGATCAACTTTAAAAATACCTAAATAAGTATCAATAACATACAAATTGCCTTTCTTATCAAATTTAATACCCAACACTTTACCACATTCATGATATTGCAAGACTCCATCTATAAGTTTTGATAAATTCAATTATTATTTGTACAATTATATATAAAAACAAAATTATGTTTTATTATTTTATAGAAAGGTAACTGATAATTATATAAATATAAATGGTAATTAAAAGCTTTTCAACTTACCACACTTTCCATCAAATTTTACAAAAGGTATAATTCCTTTCTCATCGATTTTAACAACATAGCCTCCATGTAAGCCAGTATATAATTCTCCATTATAAGAATCAAAACACTCAGGACCTTTAAACTTTCCAACATGCAAAATTTCGATCTCATTTAAACGATTATTAATACCTAATTTTCCACTTAGTTTAGTTGGTGGTGTTATGCTAAAATATTTATTAAAATAAGTTTTTTGAAAGTCTATAAAAATTAAATATAATCTATTACCTGTATTCTGAAAACGTAGCATCTGGAGGAAGTCCTGGTAAAAATGTAATCACAGCTAATAAAAGAGCAGTGTAAATGAAAGCAGTACCTATGGATTTAAGATACCCCATTACACGGATGAGAACGAAAGCAAACAAAAACTTAAAAGGTGTTTTATAAAGTTACGATTGCCACAAATATGCTTTGTGAAAACACGAAAGATTATTGAACATTCGTTCGTATACTCTTTGCGTGAAATGAAATAAGGAAAAAGAAAGAATAATTTAGCTAACTGTTTCTTCAATCGTTCAAGATAACGGCATTCCGCACACTAATGGCGATACGACATTTAGCTCACATGAAAATATGCAATTCACTTGTAAGTAGTCAAAACTTGCCACATGGACGGAAGTATTAACAAGATTCATTTCCGTTTAACAATACACCTGTTAAAACAAATTTATGACTATTATGTCATCTCTGAGTACTTCATTAGATAAAACATTTAAATAAGCCGCTATATACTTAAACGATTCTTTATCCTCCAAAATTCGATAATTATTGAAAAAATATTTTATTCATTGTATATGAATATTTTTAAACGCGATATAATTTTTTCCAAATACTTTCTATTTTTAAAAAATTATGTTTTAATAATAATATTGCATTGTCATTTTTTAAATTATACGATTGGCAACACTTCTACCATAAATTGTATACAACTCTTTGTGAATATATTTAATGACATTTGAAATCGTATATTGAATACTATTTTTTTATTTTTTTATTCAAATAAATTAGTGTATCATAATATTATTTTTCAAATTGTACAGACAAAATAAAATCAATAACAATGAGTAAATATATTTAAATACATAACGCTTTTTAATATAATAGAATATTTTTACATAGACATTTTCAGATGACTTAGAAGAACAATGTGAAGATGCACTGTTCGAAGTTTGTGATGCTCGAGAACGCTATCCATTATTATGTGCTGAAGAATTAGAAAAATGTCTTAGATTAACCACTGAAATACAGGTAATGATTATTTTTGAAACTAATATGTTCTATATTCATCTTCTTTTTAATATGAATGTATATTCATATTAAAAATACGTACATATATTCTGTTATAAATTTGTTTATTTTATATAATATACATTACAGACTATAAAAGTTGTGCCAAATATAAAAGTTTATCATGATATAGAGCCCCAAACAGAAGAGCAAAATGCACTTTTAAATATTGCATCGAAAAAACAAAATATACCATACAAACATCAAGGTACGCAGTTAAAAAAAATGTTAAATAAAATTGACAATCTAAAAATGGTCATAGAACAAATTGAAAAGGAGAAGTTCTGTGAAATAAATAAACTATTTCATACATAATTTGATCATCATTCATTTTTTCTAATAATGATTAAACAAAAAATATTACAATGTAGACTGTACATTTGCATTCAATATAATTTATTATTAACATTATATAAGAGAAAGCAGTCTTTAACACATTTAATATACATATTACTTAAATAATTATCTAATGTTTTATTATATAATACAATTTATTAATTTATGTAGGCTAAGGAGGAATTACTTCCTAAAATACTGGTAATATTTTTTATACTCATACGTTTTACAACAACTTTAACACCTCTTGTAATATCTTCTATAAACTTTAACATCTTTATGCGTGTATCCTCATTTTTTATATCCGTTTGTAAATACAATGATCTTCTTGTATGCCTCAAAGTTTTTTGATTAAAAGTATTACTACTATGTTTACTATTTTGTATTAAATCCTGATAAAATTCTTCTGTAATATCTTGTAATTTGTTTGATATAGTAGAATTTTTTGTTTTAACTATGTTAGATATACGAGTTGGCATTTTCATCATGTTTACTTTCATTTTTGTATTGTATTTATAATTTTGTTGTTTTTTTCTTTTTCTATATCTCTCTTTTATACTGTCTGTTACAGAATATATTTTGTCTTGAGTAGATGGTAACGTTTTATTATTTTCTGTTTCAGTAGTTTGATTCTTTGCATCATAATTATTTGATTTCTTTCTTTTTTTACATGATATTTCTGTTTCTTCTGTAACTTCAATATTTGAACATACAAGTGATGCATTATCATATTTTGTCACAGTATTATCAGGTGATGCAGTCAAACAGTTGTTGACATTAGACAATTTAGTATCCAAAGATTTTACTCTACTCGTTACATCTATTACTGCTGACTTATTAGATGATGTTAATTTTGTAATATGTGATGAAGTATCTTGTAGATTTGATTTATGATCTATAGATATATTACGTCTCGATAATTTTTTTTTGACAATATTTTGTAATGCTAATGGCATTTGATCTATTGTTATAATTTGACTTGAAATTATTTTTGGAACATTAGAAACATTATTTGAAGTAATATTACAATTATTAGTAGCTTCTACAACTTTAGATTTGCTACTATTTATATGATGTTCTGAAACTGTGAGAGCATGTTCAACATTTGTTATTAGATTATCTTTTATATCAAGTTTTTTACAAGAATTTGATGTTTCTTTAAAAAGATTTGTAGATTCATTATTCCAATGTTGTATCTCCGAAGTAATATTATTTTCTTCACCTTCAATATTTTCTAATACATTTTCTTCACATTTTGTTGTTACATCGCATATAATAATATTTTTCATGTTTGATTCATATTCTTCATTATGAATAAATGATTTGCTTGATGCAGCAATATCTTGTGAATTAAACATAAACGTGGACTGATCCATCACATTTATTGGTGTTTTTATATGCTCATCATTAGTGGAATCTTTTTTTATGACTATTGATTTTGAGGATACATTATTTTTTATTGCAATTTTATTCTCATAATTACTCTTAATATTTTCTTTTGGCACTTCAATCATTGTTATTAAATTTTCCAATTTCAGCAAACTAGAATTTAATAAACATTTCTCTCCATCCTTAGTCTCGAATTTTTCTGAATTTTCTAAAACTTCATCTATATCTGATTTTGTTTTTTGTTCTACAACTGATACAATGTCTTGATCCTGTTGAATCATAAACATACGGCCTTTCATTATTAAATCAGTAATATTAGAAGACTTTAATGTATTATCATCAATTTTTTTGTCCAATTCTTTAATTTTTTTAGATTTGCTATGATCTTTATTTGCTTTATCATGATCATTTACCCATTCTTTTGAACTTACTGAAAGATGCTTTGTACATTGCTCCTCATTAGTTTGTGCTGGTTCAGAAACTTCATGTTTTTTATAATTTTTATCATTTTCTTTGTTTTCTTTCACTACTTTTTTAATATGACTATTTTCAGATTTGCTTGTAGAATCTGCATTCAATTCTTGATTTGTATTTATTGAAATTGATTTATTAATATTTAACAAAGAAATACGAACAACTTTCTTTTTTGCGTTTTCTATTTCTTCTTCAATGAGATATTGATATGGTAAATTTGCAGTATCTATAATACCTTCATCATTTGAATTTATTGTGTTATTGGTTGAGTTATTCTTCATTTGTGGTAATTCAATTTCTTCGCATCGCATTATTTCTTGAAATTCGATCTGATTTGATAAAAAAGATTTTTCTATATTATTTTGATATTCCTTTTTTTCCGTTTCTTTTTCCTCAAATGATATCAAACAGTTTTTGCTTTTATATGTATCTTTGTCTTCTGTATTTACAGATTCATTTATTAAAGAAACATTTGATGAAGTCTTCTTATTACATTTTATTATATTGGCTTTATCTGTTGTGTTTTCATTGTTTACACTTGATAAAATCAAATTACTTGGACCATAATGTAAATCTAAATTATTTATATGCTTATTTGTATCTGTAGTATTAATTCGTAATTCATTAACATTTGAAGTTTCTGTGTCTACTTTACATTCACTTCCTATATTTTTTCTTTCATTATCTTTGTTAGTATAGTTCAAAGATTTAATTGTTTTTGATTCAGTTTCTGGGTAAATAACCATAGCATGTGGCATATAGCTTTCATCTTTACAAATTTTTACAGTAAGTACAATCGCTCGTGAAACTGTAACAGCTTTTGTGTGTTTCCGAAATTTAAGAATAGCAAACATTTTATCTTGACGTGTCCATGGTGTATGATCTAGAAGTACATAACTGTTAAAGAAGTATATATATATATATATATGCATGTGTGTATATATATATATATATTTATAATGCAAAAGTTCTGAAAAATAACTCTGGATTTAATAAAAAATATCTGATATTCTTATAAAATTAATTTTATCTTTTAAATATATATTTTTTTTTACAAATTATACAAAGGATACTATATGTCACAAGAATATGCTTCGTACAAAACTGTTGCCCTTGAGGTGGTTGACTTTTTATAATTCTTCTGATCACTTTCATTAATTCTTTTCCATAGGTGAATTTCTTAGAATTTCTAAAATGAAATATAAATAAATAGTAAGTAAATATAAATAAAATAGAGTTCATGTCAAGATACCATGTATTGTATTACCTAATTGTACGATGATATTTGAAAGTAAACTTATAAACATTGTTTTTATGACATAGCCAATAAGACCCAGGTATAGTTAATGTAGATCCTTCCTGTTGTTCAAGCCAATCAAATTCGCTAATTTTGTGTATATGTACTCCAGGCATTTTCTCTCAGGTAAAAGATCTTGGAACAAAGGAACTAATCTTATTTGATCTCTACCATTGATTGATTCTTTCACTATAAATGTCAAATAATACAAGACTCTTTGCTAAAAATAATATATCTTTTATTTTTTATATATGTATATATATATATATATGCAAGTTAACACGCACACACACACATATATTTAGTAGATTATCTATTTCACTTACTCTTATAATAACTTCATTGATAAATAAATCTTCTATTGTATCCCAAGGTAAAAATGTATATGAATTAAAACCAGCAAATGTTTTCTCTATAGTAATATGTATTCCGATTGATGGCACTATTAATAATATATCTGGATAAATCAAGAGAAATATTTAATTAAATATTTTATATATAAGAAGCTATTCATATAAAAAATTTTGTAATAAGGTGAACCTTTCTTTGTAGAAGTAAGGTAATATTTGCAATATAATACCAAAGTAAAAGTAGATAGAAGAGAAGGTACAAAGCTATCAAATATAATCCACAACACTAATGTTATACAGAAAAGTAATAAGCTGCTGGTAATAACATTTACTGGTTCATCGTTGTGTAATATAAACTTTATAACACCATAGGATTCAAAGTTTGGGCTTGAACAGCCTTCGCTTAATCCTAGTTTCTTTCCATCTACATTTCTAAAAGAAAGCTTTGATGTATCAACAACTTGTGAATATTTTAATGACATCAAATATAACCCTCAATACTTTTAAACATAAAGTTCTGTCATTGCAGTCTATGTCAGCTTTGAGACTGATTTTCTAGGTAAATAATATCAACTTTTTCATTGATATATTATTAGTATTAACATACTACTATCAACATTTTTAAAATAACTTATTTAAAGAACTGTTATGTTTACAATCACTTAAAAACTCAAGTTATAACACAATATAAATGGACTACACTGAGTATTATGAAATTATATTGCAACATATAGCAGAGTCATCGAGTCACCCATCTTGAATGTATGAAATGAAGTCGATACTAGAAATAATTCGTTGTACTCTAAATAAAGTCAATATATAATAAAATATTTTTAAAATATTACTTTAACAAACGTAAATTTATAAAAATGTAAATTATAGTTTGAAATAAAAAATAAAAAACCGGTATATAAATAATGATAATCGCTGATTGGCTTTTGATAATTTGATGAAAAGTAGCCATAATTGTTTTTACGCCAATGAAATAATTCAAATGAATTTAAAGGACGATTAAAGAGAACAGAAACAATTTATATACGCATATATATGTATATATATATATATATATATATATATATATATATATATAATTATGTTTTTTATTAATAAATAATAAAAACAAAGATATTATTTTTATTTTCCAATCGGTATTCTTTTGCAGATAATTTCATTTGTACACTTGCTTTGGATAATGAAATTTTTTCTAAAAGGAAGAAAAAAAAACAAAACACAAAAACAAAAAAAATTAATTAGTATTTAAGGACGATATTCATAGTTATCGATAGATTATATCGTAAAATCAAAGTTCTATAGAGAAACGAAGATAAAAAATTGAAATAAAAAAGAGGTATATATAAACGAAGAAGCAATGAGAGGGGAATTATGCGCAGACGTCATGTTTTTCTAAAGTTGCTCGGTTCCCGTCAAGTAGAGGGAGTGAAACAGCACCTGCTGCCATTCTGGCATTACGTCAATGGTGGTCGTCTCATTCGTTCGTTTGGGAGGAGTTGCTGCGACCGCCATTGTTACAGTTCCTTCGCATTAAAGAACGTGATTAGTGAATCTGTAGATTTGCTTTTCGTGAGGTTGTATCGTTTTAACGTGAATCGTTTATAGATTTGAGGTGAAAAATATATACGAATATCAGTGAACGTATTATATCGACATAGCATGTCCACGATGAATCCTGAATAGTAAGTAAACTTCTTTCTACGTAGACATCGTAGACAGATATCTTCCTTGCAATTTTTCGATCCTAATCCATTTACTTTTCTCTCTCTCTGATCGCGATAATAAAGAATCTGATGAAAATAATGAAAACAATTCTACATAAGATAGTTTTCTTTTGTCTAATCATCTAAAAGAATTCAAGCTGAACTATCTGACAGATCCACCTCTCCCCTCTTCTCCCCCCTCCTTCTACCGTCCCCATTTTAGAAGTTCATTCTCATACGTTTACATATAGCTTTCTTTTGTTGTATTAAAGTATAAAAATTAGCAAAATTAAACCTATCGATATAAAAATTGGTATTACAAATAAAAATTTGTACAACTATGATGTACAAATAAAATATCGTGAATTATTTTATTAATTTAACAAATTTAGAATAGTTCAATATTAAGATATATATGTTAAAAACATATGTAATCTTAATAAGCACATATTGAATAATGTTAAAAAATAAAAGTTAGCTGAATGAAGCAATGAAACTACTTATATTTTGTGTAATCTATCAAGTATCTAGTTTATTGAACCAATATATATTTAATACAGATTTGACTTTAAATTTTTAAAAACATTTTTGCAAAATATAATGATTCTTTTTTCACTTTATTCATATATATTTCTAATATATAAAATATATTATAGACAAATTTTTTAAGAAATATATTATTTGTAATATAATTGTATCTAAGATTCATAGAAATATAAAGGAAGAGAATTTAATTGTTTGTGTTATATAGATCACTTATATATATTGTAGTAATAGTAGCAATAGGAATATAGTAAATTATTACATATAATTTTATCAAATTTTATTTAAAATATTCTATATAATTTTATTTCAGTGATTATTTGTTTAAATTATTGTTAATTGGAGATTCTGGAGTTGGAAAATCGTGTTTGCTATTACGTTTTGCTGATGATACGTACACAGAAAGTTACATCAGTACTATTGGTGTAGACTTTAAAATACGAACAATTGATTTAGATGGAAAAACAATTAAATTGCAAATCTGGGATACAGCGGGTCAAGAAAGATTTAGGACAATTACAAGTTCTTATTACAGAGGTGCGCATGGTATTATTGTTGTTTATGATTGCACAGACCAAGATACATTTAATAATGTTAAACAATGGTTGGAAGAAATTGATCGTTATGCCTGTGATAATGTCAATAAACTTCTGGTTGGAAACAAATGTGATCTTCATACTAAAAAAGTAGTCGATTATACTACAGCTAAGGTACAAACGCACTATCATGTTGTATCCCTTTATTCTATTTTATTTGATTATTTTATTCTATTCTCTATTATATATTTCTTTAGGAATATGCAGATCAACTTGGTATTCCATTCTTAGAAACATCTGCAAAAAATGCTTTGAATGTAGAACAAGCATTTATGACAATGGCTGCAGAAATTAAAAGTAGAGTAGGACCACCCTCGAGTGGAGCAAGTGATCCAGCAAACAAGGTTAAGATAGAACATGGACGTCCTATTGAGTCGTCTAAATCTGGGTGCTGCTGAGAAATGTAATTTTGATTCTCTTTTACCAAAAGTAAGATTTATTAATTTATTAAAAATATAATTAACAAATGTTACCTTACCATTGAATTTTCATCATTGAATATAAATTATTCTGTTTTTACAGAAACACATGTTATGAAAAGCAGTTTTATACTGCAACAATTAAACTCATCACCAGAGACAAAAAATATGGAAAAAAGTCTTCAGTTAATATTAATAGATATGAAGTGTGAAATGTTGTCACATATGGACCACCAACTCTATTACAGAGTTATGCAACAATTGTTTGGCCGAAATCTTTTTTTAAGGGTGAAAAACATGATTACTCAAATATGATTATTTAGTATGGAAGTGAACAATATATAGAAATGTCGACTTAGTATTACAATATTCAAATGCGCAAAATGCGTATATGGGCAATTCAAATTTAAAAAATAAATTAAATAAGTTTCTGTATGAATATTAGAAAAATAAGCACTTTGAGTTTCTAGCTTAATTGTAACATGTACAATTTATAGTTATTGGCCCTATATACCTGCTTCTCTCCCCTATATGATCCAAACAATTTTTGAAATGTCAGAGAATTACGTTATTTTCCTGTTGAAAATTTATTGTTTTATGCATTTTTTTCTCTCTGATTAATAACGTAATTTAATATAATATTAATAAATATTTCAACACTAATATACAGACACATACATATGTTACATACTTATATGTAAGGTGAACGTTAATATGTTAAAATAACAATAAGCACCTGCACGCTTCTTACATTGTATATTACATGGAAGATGCTTATATTTGTAAAAATTTCTTTGTGTAACTTTGACTTTGGTTACATATCTAAAATCGACATTTCACAAATATTCAACCATACATTTTAACAATAGACTTATTGTTCTGTTGCGTGTGTATTAGTAGAAGTACAATTCGTGAAATGTTGATTTCAATAAATATCTTTTCAAATTTTATTTCTAAAAGTGTTGCCTCTCATTTCGTTCGCCGTTGTTTCATATTGAAATGACATTAAAGATATAACGAGATACAGTTATGTTTCATATAATCGTTCAATTGCAATTTTATGGATGAATAATGATTTATCAAGTATTTTATAAATTTGCGATTGTTTATTTTGCATTGATGATACGTAGACGCGCGTATATTACGAGAGAAAGTGTTTTCATTATTCTAATATTAACATTTGATATATATACATAAATATATTGGGAGAGGCGCGGTAATTTTAACAATGCAAAATTTAAATAACTCTATAGAAAATAAGGATAACCATGCACATTTAACAACTTTTATACATGAAGTTATAGTTAAATTTTAATTAAAAAAGAAAATGTATCTTTTATACAAGATAAAGGTCACTGTATTGTTTTGTTATTTTATATCTAATGTGCATAACAAAATATTATCAGTATAGCAAAAATTAATGCATTCGAAAAATTATGTCAAATTTATATTGTGCTAGTAATACATTGTTACGCGTCAGCTAATTAATAATAATAATAATAATAATAATAATAATAATAATAATAATACATAAGTTTTTAGTACGCGGGTATATATAATGGTGTAATTAATACACATTATACAATGTGTGAATAAAAACGATATGTCTCAGTAAACTGTAAGTACTATATTACTTGAAATAGTTCCATCTCATTTTCATTTGTGTAATAATGGCTAAAACTTATAATTATTCATATTATTATGATTTCGTCACATGATATAGAGATGATTATGAGGGTGGTCTTTCTATAAGTAATTTCACATTTTACAAATTGCATATTATAGTTTATGAAGATAAAATTACAAATATATATAAAAGTTTCCATTTAAATTGACATCTTTTATTTCATCGATTCATGAACTTAAAATATCTTTAAAATTGAGCACAAAAGAAAAAAGTTAAAGAGGTACAAATGCCATAGGAAATCTGAGTTTATGCAATAACGATATGCATACATTTTTTCAATTTCATGTGACATGACGTGTAAAATTTTTATTTATTAACATGCATATATTATAATGAACCAAAATTCATAATAAAATATCTATGACAAATTGCTGATGAATAATAACAATAACTAATCTTAATTTCCATAGAAAAAATTATTTAATTAAGGATTTGCAACATATTTTTTTTGATAAAATCAAATAAATTATATATTTGCGATCAATTAATTAAAAATATGTGATCTGATATCAATTGATTTGATATAATATAAACAAAGCTAGGTAGAAGCAACATTTCTTTGTAGCACATAATATCACTTTTTTAGAAATTTAAAAAATTCATTTAAAACTTGCAAACTCATGGGAAGAGAAGTCCTTTAAGGATGTCACAACTTTTCGCTCATAGCACATACGACTTTAGCGACATGTATGGACAAAATATGAATTACAAACGTAATAGAGAAACACAACTCCTATATGCGCTTGTGTATCACCGGTCTATGGGCTAGTCTCAATCATAATCTAACAATCGAGCTAATGAAAGAAATATTTATATCGCAATAAAAATAGTATTATATCTGATGAAAGCAAAAAAAAAAAACGATATGGCAGATTATATACTTTAATGAAGATAGATTAATTGAAAAGTGTTTGTTAATTGTACAAACTTTATATTTTTTGTATTTAGTTAAACTTATACATATAGTTATTTAAGTAGCCATTAACTTGATATTACTTGCGATAAAATAAATAACATATAAAAACTAAGAACAATATCAGTAGATTGCAGATAAATATTTTTTTTTTATTTACTACTACTAGTAATAATATTATTATTATAACAAAACTAAAGCAACGGGGTAATTATCACTCCATGAGAAGCCAGGTCTCAAATACTAAAATTGCAAACCTGAGCGTAATCGCATATTCGGAAATCGACTTACATATAGCTCAATAATCGCAACATTGGAAACTTCAATCACCAATTGAATATAAGTGATCATGCTTTCGTGACAATTATTTCGGGATCCAAGATTAAATCCTACTGCACTCGAAAATGTTTACGCAAGTGTCTCGGAAACATACATATGAATAAGTGAGTACATCGGAGCTAAGCTTAGACTTAATCGCGGCCAAGAATACGCACGCCTGTGTCAATCGACACACGCGTGAGTATCTTTCTATTTTACCCGAATGCGAGAAAAGAAGTCCTTTTACATTTCCATTAGACAGATTTTTTAAACATGTGTAAAAATCTAAATATCACAAACATGATGATGAAACGGTCTTTGATTGATAAAAAGGTCTTCCTTGGGCGAGAAAACGATTCCTCGATGCTCTAATGGTGAAAAGAAAAAAAAGAAAAGAATTTAGAAGATGCAATGGAATTAAGAACGCACGCGTGAAAACGATGGAATAAAAAACAAGAAATAGATATCTTGAAGACTTTCTTAAGACCTTCTTGAGAAAAACCAGAGATTTAAAACCGAGTATCATCCTCGAGTATAGAAAGAAGAAAACTTGCCCAAGGGTTTACATCCAAAAGCCATGTGCCCTATTTATAGGTCTCACCTGAGATTCATAAATAATAATTAATAAGAGTAAATAAAAATAAATAGGAAAATGTAGGTATAATGGCAGACATAAGTGCGATAGAAAAATTTTCTGTACGTTTCTTTGAGAAATTATTTTAGAATTTTATTATCCATTTATCTATTGAAGTATGATTAGCAATGTAAAATGTAAGTACTTTAATGTTTAGTTGGAATTAGATTGAAAAGATATTCTTGAAATATGCAACTATTTGCTCGGTAAATATTGTATCTCATAATATCTCGATATATCGCAAGTACTATCGATCCACGTGGAGATTGTTATCTCTGGAGACTCACGGACTGACGATGACCCTATTCTAAAATCCATGATACCAGGTTTATATGCCATTTTTCGAGAATTTTGGCTCTCAATGCTAACTGGAGGAGATCCGCTCTTTGCTTACGAATAGAAGGATCGTCACAATATCAGAAGTTTCAATAACCATACTATTAAACATACTATTAAACACGATCGTCTGACTTTCGTACAATAAAACAAAGTCCACGATAGAATTTAATCATGTCCGCGAACACTCATGCCTGTACCTGCTGACACATGCGTGAGTGTTCTCTCTATTCTACCAGTACGAAAGAAAGGAGACAGTTTCTCTACATATAATACGGAGATAAGTTTCCATGTGAAAATTTAATCCTACAATGACTAATCGATCTTCTAGATGATATATCAGACTTTCATCGATATACCGAAATATCGCCGACCATTCATTCCACCAGTAATCCATACTTCGATGATTGATCCCATAATGATCTAGTCTAGAATAAAAAAAGGATAAAAGAAGAAGAGAAGAAAAGAATAAAAAAAAAAGAAGAAAAAGAGAAGAAAAGAAAAGAAGAGAAAAAGAAGAAAAAAAGCCACGACTGCGAGCGTGAAAACCATGAAATTCAAAACTAGGGATGGACAACTGGAAGATCGTTCCATTCGAGCAAAATCAGAGTATCAAAGTCGAGTTTGATTTTTGCGTACTACTGAAAAAAGAAAATCCGCCCAAAGGCCCACAACGGCTATTCTCAACAGTTTCATACGAGAGCTTTATACGATACTGAGATAGCAGCCCGTCCAAAAACCACATTCATGAGCTTCATTCATGGGTCCCATCCATATATAATAATAAACAATAATTAATAAAAATAAATAAAAATAAATAGGAAAAATGTAGCTATGATGGCGAACATAAGTGCGATAAAAAAATTTTCTGTGTATTTCTTTAAGAAATTATTTTAGAATTTTTCAATCCAATTTATTTATCTATTGAAGTGTGATTAACAATGTAAAATATATCGGCTCAGATCTCATCATGGGGAAGTTACTGCATTTGAAAATCCATTTATGACCTCCCGTACAAAAATCTAAACCGATCTGTATTTAACACGATCAATTTTAAATCGATAATATATATTAATCGGTAGTATATGATAGTATATGTATTTGATCTTTGTAATGTTACTAAAAATGTTGTAACGTTTAAATAGTAGTTAATTATAATTGGTTAATATAATTATAATTAATTCGTTAAATATAATTATAAAATGTTAGTTTATGTTCGTCAAAAAATAAAATAAAATTTATTTTATATTAATCGTATCTTACGATCTTTATAATGTTGTTAAGAATGTCCTATTATTTAAATATTAATTAATCATAGTTCATACATTGTTTAAATATTAATAAAACAGTCTTATTTATTAACTATTTCTTCTCAAATTTTCACTACTTGGAACTAGTTGAAAAAAAATAAAGAAAAGAAAAAGAATATGTATAATATATATGTACATTACTTATATGAAAAATAAAATTTTGAACTTAATTTAATTTAATTTTAGAAAAATAAAAAAAAATTAAAAATTTTGAATACTAGTCTAAAGAAATATTATTTTAGTAACGCGTGACGAAACTTGGAGAACTTGATACATCTCATTGTGCTTGTTCGTGCTTTATGTGTATCTTTATTTAGTGCATTTTCAATAATCCCCATAATTGCCATATCTTATACGTTTCGTAGCTATGATTTTAATGGAGAACTTTTAGACGCATTTTCTTGCAAGCAAGTATATTAATTATTATAAGAAAATCATACAGAGTTTCGCTTATAATCCAGAAATTATCCATCGCAAATATCTTCTTGTTCATTTTTTATTAGAACTTATGAATATCGATTCTTTACTATTTCCACGAGAAAAATATTTAAAAATACATTAAAAGTTTTAAAGACAGAATTTAAAATGTTGAATTAAATTTAAATTTACTCAGAATTTAAAACAATTACAAACGCGTTTGAACAAGAAGATCTTATCTTGATTAAATAAATCAATCAATAAATAAATCAAAAAATAAGATTCCTAATTCACGAGTAAATCTTCGAATTCAAAGACGCGTGGTCACTCAATGCTCTTCTGTTAATTAATTACAACTAATCATTACTTGTGCCGATTTGGATCTTTCATCTTTGACATGATTGAGTGATCGGAGAAACTTAAATATTTACTTACTACTTAAGAAGTTCTGCGATGACTTCAAAACACATCCACGATTTAGATTGAAATTGAAGGTGGATGATTCGTAGTTGGTTGAAAATGAGGTAGATCGACGTCGAAATTGATTGAGATTTTTTTTCAATGATGCATTGACTCTAATTTGCGGTAGTTATTTATTAACGGAGGGTCATTGAATTTACTTTGCATAACTCTATTATCTTTTATAAAGACAGTCTGTGAGAATATTAAAAAAGCAAAAAGACTGCGAACAAATATTGACTCTAAGGATTGCATTGCTATAAGATATGCATTGCACACAGTCGATAAAAAAATATTTGTTGTTTAAATCGCAGACAAACAAACACTGCTTCTACTTCGTGATATTTTATTTTAGCAATATTCGATTACATCGCAATACAAACAAAATAATCGGTACCTGTTTGTTATAATAAGAAATTGTATAAATTATTCAAGAAATGTATAATATACTTACTTTAAGTCTTCGTTGATATTTGCAGGAAAGATATCTTGAGAGATCTTCAATGTTTACTTGTTGGAATGCAAAGGAAAACTAATCCAATAACCGTGAAAGTTAATCGAAAGTTTATTTCTGTTGACATTACACATAGCCAACAACCCCCATTTTAAAATTTAAGTCTAACAGGAAATAAATAAAAATTATTTTACGTTTAATAGGTGTTCTGAACCGTTTATCGTTTAAGTTACTGTCCATCAACCTTGATTTTATAATCGTTTACGCCATCAAGAAGAAGATGGCTAATTTTTGATCAATTTTTATGAACAAAGTCTCATTTTAAAGATAAAGATTTAATCTAAGATACTACTTTTTCGAATTTTTGAAGAAGCTTTATTCTCTTAGAAAAAAATCATGTTAATAATTTTGTGATATTTTTTGATTGATATTTTTTCCAGAAGTTTATGCACTAATAAAAAAGCTTTTTCAAAAATTCGAGAAAGTAAAGTCATAGATTAAGTCTTCGTTTTTAAAACGATGGTCAATAATTACACATGTTCTTCTTGATAGCATAAATCATTATAAAACCAGTGGTGATGAACAGCTTTAATATTTCTTTTTGTAAGTCTAAGTTATACTTAAGAATAGTACACACACACACACACACATGCTTGCACACGTATTGCCGTCCATTTAATTGACACATACATACGCACACAAGCGCACTCGCAGAAGAAGAAAGATAATAAAATGGATAATATGAAAATACTTGACGATATATATGAAAATACATATTACCTATATGGATTTTCTTCCATTAATTTAATTTAATGCCTAGTAAAAATTATTAACAAGAGAGTTCGCGCTACACTGCTAATTAATTCATCCTGATTCTAAAAAATATTAAAGATTATGAATATTTTATAAGTACATGTCATATTATAACGAATAATTTGGAACATAGAATTCATAATTTCTATACTATTTTTAATTATATTGAATAATTACTTATTTTAAACCGATGGAATAACAATGACACTGTGACGTAAATGTGGAATTAATATTTCTGATATAATTTAAAATTATTTCAGGAGTAACATTATTATCTTGACAAACAATAAATCTTTTGATCGTGCCTGCAGATTTATCATTTTGAAAATTAAGCCTCCCTTAGTTTTATTTTAATTCTTTCTGAACTCATTTTTCAATTCATGAGTAAATCTTCCACTCTCATAATCATTTTTATTCTCAATATTAGTTTCTGTTATTTTTATATTATTATTATTGGTCTCGATCATTCATTTAACTTCATTCTTATGATACATCGTGTTAAGTATTTTCGAATTCAAATCGAGATATGCTAAATCAACGATCGGCCAGATATCAATATCATTTCAAATAGAATTCAATTTATCTATGAAATCATCATTGTCGAAATAAAATCTATCGTCGATTGAATCATAAACGAGCGTGGGCTCATAATCTTTACCCTCACCTTCAACTTCTTCTTCTTTATTTTTTTTTTCTTCTTCTTCTACTCCAGCATCGATCAACGGATTTTTTTTTTTAAAATCATCGTTAATCTCTCTAAGATTTTTCTTATCATTCTTAATTTTATCTGTTAAAATAATAATAACTAAATACAATATAATAAAGAAATAAATACTGTTATCGTATCTATAATTTTCTAAATAGGTGCTATCCAAATTATCATTAGTTCGATATCTCAGAACACTATCAGCATTATAATTAATTTTTGTTTTCTCTTCTTGACGAAATCTACGTCGACTTTTTTCGAGAATATAAAAAACGGACTCTAAGAAAATTCCTTGATGAAATATTCTTTTGCTCGAAGAAATATTCGTTTGTTTAAGGAAAAATTCCACTATGATCTACATTTTGCATCCATCGATGGCCCTTCGATAACCTTTCTGACCTCAATTGATTATATCTTCTAGCTAAAATTGCTCACCTTTGGATAATTTTGAAAAAAATATTTTGTTACCTTGTTCAATCATTCGAATAAATCATTGTAAAACAGCGATATATTAGTCTTCTCAAAGTTCGTTGTTACTGCCATTATAAATTTTGTCTTCTTCATTTTCCCCTTTAATCTCGATCACATAATGAATACGGTATAGATTTTTACGAATCACTTAAAAACAAGGACGATGTTTGAAAAGAAAATGCCTTGTCTTTAAATCCAGTACGTAGATTTATATTCCCAAAAAGCATTACAAAAATTCTAGAAGTCTTTAATAATCTTAGATGGTATAATTCCGCCGAGTCTGACCGTTGTTATATAATTTAATATGCGTTTTTTACGCATAACATATATAGATATGCATTTTTCTTCTCTTTTTTAAATTCGAGCTATACCAAAGCATTATGTCACCGCCGATGAATTGTAAGAAAAAACTCCAAATATTAAAGCACACCGTTTTAAATAACACCCGACAATTTCAAAAAGTTCAATGATTGACATTTCATTGAATCATAGTAAATAAAAAATATATTTTTGATGAAAGATTATTTGAAATGATTTTCTTATAAATGTAATTGTTCATAACAAGGAACGATGTTAGCTAGTGTTTAATAATAATAATAATAATGATAATGATAATAATAATAATAATAATAAATTTTTATGCTGATTAATTCGTCTTGATATAATATTTATTATGACAAAAAGAAATCGGAAAAATAAATATCTTTTGTATAAACAACGTTTTTCGTCAATATTTGACAGATAAAAATTAAAAATGCGTATATATTGTGAACAAATGCGTACCGATGTATTATTTAGAACGGATCGTTGCGAGACGAACGTTGCTATAAAAAAAAAAAAATACACATGTGAGAGACTGAAAAGTGCGAGTTCACAGTCGCTAATCTATTTACCCTACCTACGCGAAAACAATTATTATGTACGAGTGAGAGGAGTATAACCACAAGCTTATATACCGATAGGATAGACGCGTGGTGGGGATAACGATCACCGTTTGATTTGTTATTCATATTTTGTTTATATCTATCACTGAAGCCACACACGCTTCGAGCGAAAGGTGATGAACAGCTTTAACTGAATTTACTATTGTATAAATATTAGTTTATTTAACTCCGTGTACTTTTATATTGTTTAAATAAATTTAAAATTATCAAAAATATAATTCTATTTAAATATTGATTTAATTCTGTTTCGTATTTAACGAGTGTTTCGAGCTATGAAATGTTTAAATAAATATGCTATTGTTTAGATACAAGTTATTCCACGCATGTTTCAAATAGTTTAGATAATTATAAAGTAATCGAAAATGATATATTTAAACTTATCCATTGGGAAATAAAGTGTATCACTCGTCAAAATTCAAAATAAAACTTTTTCAATAAAAGTCAAAGTTTAATTTTTATAGTTTTTAATCTAATTTTATAGGATATGAATATGCAAAATTTTTTATATCTTTAAAAAAATGTATTAAATAACCATATATCATAATGAATGAAAATTTATAATAAAGAATAATAACTAGAAGATACAATTAAAGTTACTGATAACGATAATAACTAAAGTTACGGATAACGATAATAACTAATCTTTATTTCCACACAGAAAATTATTTAAGGATTTGAAATATATTTTCTTGATATAAATATAAATAAGAACATCATAATGAATTGTAAGTTTGTGATGATTTAATGGAAAATATGTGATCTGATATCAATTTATTTGAATAAATATAAACAAAGCCAGATAGAAACAACATGTCTTTGTAGCACACAACACCACTTTTTTATAATTAAGTAAGTATAAGGTATAATTTATATCATTAGTTTCAGTAAGACTTCCGTAATTGTAAACTTTACTTTCTCATTAAAGTTTCTTTCAATATTAAAAAGAAAATATATATTATATTATATTATATTATATTATATTATATTATATTATATATATATATACATATATATACATACATACATACATACATATATATATATATATAAAGAGAGAGAATATACTAAACTTTATTTCTCAGTCACGCATAATGCGAAGGTGGTACTGATAAATCTTGCAGCACAGCCAATTGTTCTTCTGTAAAATGCTGTGCATGTCCATTCACACCGGTCCATCCATCATAATGTGTTCTTTTAAAATCGCCAAGTGTTTTTCTTATAGTTGTCTAAAAATGAACAATGTATTTAGAATTTTATTAATATATCTTTGAAAAACAATAATTATTTGTTTTTATTTTTTCAAATATACTAACTGGTATAGGTTGAGGATCATTTAAATGAAGACCAAGATGTTCAAAAACAGGCGGCAAATAATTTGGTATATCATATGGATGTGCACGAATAAATGCACAAAGTCCTAGAACACCTGCATGTCGCAAACGTATTGCATCCAAATTTGCATTCCTTTCTGCTTCTGTTTTATTGTATATTGCACATTTTTTATGCAATTTTGTTTTTGCTTTCAATTTAAATTTCTCCTGAAATTTTATAATTATACTACATTTATAACTTTTGATATTTTTTATGACTTTAATTGAAATATACATTATATTTCTTTATTTAATTATATGCATACGTACTAGTAAAGCCTTTTGTTCTGGAATGAATGCACAATGTAATAATCCGCCAAGAACATGTCCAGCTTTTTCTCGTACTTCTAAGCGGTTATCTTCCAATAAATTTAAAACAACTTCTTTGATACAATTAACCCATTCATCTTTGCTTAGCACAATACTCATGTTATAAAAGATTAAAACTTGAAGAAATTCCAAACAAGTAGCTCTTGCCCACCATGATAAGTGTTTGGACATTTTTACAATTGCATCTAAAGCTATTGGCATATCGCTTGGTAATGTAACTGTTTGTGCAAGTACAGCTAACGTTTCGGAACAAATTTTGGTTAATTCTTCATCAGTTTCATAATTTTCCATTTGGCAAATAATAGGGAATAATTCGTAAAATCCAGGTAATGTTCCATATTGCGATCTAAACACACTACCTATAATCCATCTGCAAATAATTTTAAGCAATCTGATTGCTGCTTCGCGTTCGTTTACATCCAATTTAGAATTTTTGATGGAATCATTAAAATTAACATTAGCCATGTCTGAGGCTAGAGAGTGTTCTTCCTTGCTAATCAATGCTATAGTGTCTTGAGCAAGTAATTGCAATTTTGGAATTATTTTATCCATAAAATGTTGTGCTCGGGGCGTTGCTTGATTCGCAAAGGAGTTCGGAAATCTGAGATCTGCTTCAAATACAGTAACTAATAACGATCCTAAGCGTTCCCTTAAATTTCTAAACGGATTTGTTAATAATCTATTCTCTAAGCGGATAAGTAAACGTTGCATTAATTGAGAAACACGCCATGATTGTTGACTGAGAGTTCTTTGTAAAGCATACAAACGGCCACATTCTACAAAAGATGATTCAGATTCTCCTAAAGGAGGTTCTTCCATCAAACATTCTAAAAACCAGTGATGTCTATTTGGATCTCTACGTTGTAGGGCAGTTGCAAAACATGTACTCCAATCTACAACAGTTTCCACTGCTAGATTACTTAATGCTGTTCTTATAATTGGTAACAGTTCATTCCACATTTCACAAGTCATTTCAAACGGCCAATGCTTTGCACCTCTGATTATACCCGCAGTAATTTCTGCAGCACATCTTTGATTACTTTCTTGCTTATCTGTAACTAATTTACGCAAATGTGGCAAAAAGTGTTTTAAGGGAATAATCCCAAGATTGCGAAAAATACTTTTAAATAGGAGACATTTGTAAACGTTAAATTTATCCTTATCCTTTTTCTCTTCAATACTATAGAATTTAATCAGTTTTTCCACATTCTGAGGATCGTTAAAGAAACGTTCAATCTCCATCTCATGATCTGTTAATTTACGAATTTTAGGATCAAAACTTGGTTGTTCTGACGATGGTGCATAAACCTCTAATTTTTTTGGCCATATATAATAGCCAGTGTATGGTTGATGAACAAATCTTGGTTCATTCCATTGTTCTGATGTCAACGGACGTGTGTCGTAGTCATATTGCAACCACGCATTGTCTGCCCTTTTTCCAGGTATCGCAACATTAAATTTATCTGTAAATAATAATTCTTTTTCGCGTTCTTCCTTTATATCAATAGTTATCTACAACAAAACATATCCTATATGAATCTTTCAAGTAATTTTACTATATGATATACATTTGTTAAATATTAACAATACCTTTGGATGTTTTCTTTTTTGTTGCTTAAGCATATAAATTACTGTGCGGATTGCAATTTTTCTTTCTTCTAACGAATCATGAATCAATGCTTCTAAAAAATATCGCACTATTTTAGGTGAATATATTTGTTCAGGATGAACCAAGCTTTTTATAAAATTCATTGACATTAATCTATGCCTCCAATGAAGATTTTCTTCTAAAATGGCATTTAATAAATCATCCAAAAGTCCATGATATGCTACTAAATTAGATTCAGAGTGTTCTTTCAATTTTTGTAAACCACGTTGAATTTCATTCTCATCGAGTTGCATTAAAGTAGGATATGGAAAAGTATTCCATAATTTAGATGCAGCAATCAAACATCTATCTGGTATTTCAAGTGTAATAACATAAGTTGGAAAATTATTTTTTACAGTTTCAATTAAATTTTCTTTTAATCGAATCACTGAAAGTTTCTCAGACGGCTTGGAAAGAACAATTCTTGGCCATAAAGATCGCAACATATTCCAATCACGTTTGGTCATAATAGGATCATGTTGTGGGCCAAATAAAATATATAGAACTCCCTGTTTTTGGAAAGAATGAATAAATACGTGGAAAATCACTATTTTTCTTGATCATTAAAGTTTTGTACCTTATAAGCATCATGATGTTCGTCAGTATCTTTTGCCAAAATATCCATTAAACGAGGGACAATGAATGTATATGAGTATGGGAAGTGTCGAAGCCCATAAAAAAGAATACATTGTGCTTTCGAACGTACATCGGCATATCTGCTAGTGGCTAATGCTAGAAGTTCTAACATTATATTTTTATGAGTTTCCGTTAATACGTAAGACTGTACTTGAAGTCGTGCTTCATGCTGAATATCAACACGTTCTAATATAACGGGTCCTATACGCTTTTTATTTCCCACCAATTTATCATTCAACATACACTGTGCAGCTTGAAAACTTTTACGTCTTCCTTCGTAACTTTCATATAAACGCATCTTTCCCAATAGTAAACTATTCCATATCTAAAACAGATTGAAATACATTGATATATTGAAATGATCTGTTATATCTTAATTATTCATTTAATAATAAATAAATATATATACCTGCACCAAAACAAATAAACTTTTTGTATCATCTTCTGCATTTTTCAGTAATACATATTGTAGATTACTCAAGATCTCTGTCATATACCGTCTCACATTACTTCCATCAGGCATAACGATTTCTCCTGTGATACCAAGAGTTGGAGTAAATGGTATCCATTCTAAAGATGTTTCGACGACAGGAAGTGGAGATTCTTTCCACAATGGTAAAACAGACTCACAGCCTCCAACAATACTGCTTACAATATTCAGACTGGTCAGCAGCTCCTCCCTATAGTCATTTATCCATTTATGTTATCAGTTGAGGCAGTTTTAGTCTAAATACTTCATATATAAAAAGACGTTCAAGAAGTTATATTTTATAAAACATTTTGCATTTGATTTCTGGAAAATGGGGTAAAATTGTTTGTTAGCACAGAGGCTTTCTATTTCTGCATTTAGATGTTGTCAAGAAATATATAAATACTAATAAAAATTATAAAAGGAACATACCGTGTTAATGAATTCCAATCATGGCAGTATTTTTGTAATTTTTCTATTTCTTGCGGCAAATATTTGGTGAATATTTGTTGAATCGTTGCAATTTCTTCTTTCCCAGGAACGTACCACTTAATGCGTAAAGAGTCAATATCTATTGCTTGACCCCAATCTCTTGTGTAAGGATACTCTGGATCATTGTAATCCCTCTCGACAGTTCGGAATTGGCAGAAGATAACAGTGGATAATGACGTAAGCAAATTTTTAAGTATGCGACATGCAAGCTTGCTTCCTTCTCTCGATCTTAACAATAACACTTGATCAAGAACTTTCAAGAAAGTATTTATATGTGGTAATAAATTATGACCTGGTGTTTCAGCAACTGCAGATAGTAGAAGCATTGCATATAATAAACGATTATCTAAATTTTCTTCTTTGATGACATCCTCTCCTTCATTAATTATGTCTAATATCGTTTGAGATAATAAAGGTACTAGAGCACGTAGTGTATCCTGACCATTAACTCGTACAAAAATTCGACAAAGTACAGCTACTAGTTGGCCAGCGATTTTTGTTTCTAAAATACGTTCAGTCACGAATGTACGTAACTTATGTAAAGCACTGAGAAAAATTGCATTACTAGTTTTAAGTAATAAAGTCGAGCACACTCCTTCTAACACCGTTTCTGCTGTAGTTTCTAATTTACTCTTCCCATCACCAGCACGATTTTCAGGTCTTACAAATTCTAATGAACTACAATCTATGAAGGTAAAAACCCTATCTAAGAATTGCAAAATAAAATCTTCAAAACGCGATGTTGTTTCACAAATTAATCTCTCTTCTTCGTCCGCTATTGCAGGTGATCTAGACGAATCCACAATGGGTATCATAATGGCATATACAGAAATTAAACGAAATGTAACAAAACACTTTCCTATATCATTTGGATCTATGCCTGGCAGAGAAGAAAAAAGAAGAGGTAGTACGTGCATTGGACCTTCTGGATATGTATATCCTACAAAAAAAAGAATATATATATAAGAATATATATATATATATTAGAAAGTATTAATAATATTCTAATAACACAATGATAACTACATAACACGATGATATTACCTTTATTTATATTTCTAGATCCTTGTACCATGGGTCTAGCTACAGCTACCATACAAATCATTGCTGCTGTAAGTTTGTGAGGTTCTGTAAGAGAATCTAATGTAGAATACATCCTCTCTAGAACTTGTGGTATTACTAAGCTAGGTCTCATAGTAGCAAGATGTTGTAAAGCATGACAAGTATCATTAGCACTTAATTTGCTAAACATTGCTGTCATAGCTACTGGCATCATACTCTTAACAAAAATGTTAATATCTTCATCACTTAATTTGTACTCATCAGGAATTGGTGTTTCCCAAGTTGGCTTAGCGTATCGTTCTCTACAATTGCATATTAATAAAAAAATGTACTTTTTCAGTTTTCAATCTATATCAAGCACTGCCTTAAAACAGGTAAATTTATATATTAATTTATTATTTAATTAATATACTTACTTATGAACACGTAAAATAAAGCGGTATGGTAATTTTGTAAGCAATTCTTTCAATTTTCCAGACCATCTACCGATATTCGCTGCATGAAAATATGTTTCTATAGTCTTCAGAAATTTTTCAAGATACATTTGTGCACTGGATTTATTACCCTGCAAATATTAGAGAAATAATAAATTTATTATAAAATACTATCACTAATTATTCGTATTTTTATCTACTATAAAATAGTATTTTACCAGAACTGATACTATCCATATAGCAATAGGTAGCATTTCTATTTTATGACTTTTAATGCTTTGTGTTTGTTTATATGATACAGGTAAATTTAAACAACGCACAAATCTGGTAAACATAAGAGGTATATATGGTTCCCAGTTAATATAACCAATATTTGCAAATGCTAATTTAGCCATTAACCACATTATTTCATTTTCCCATTGTGGTCCATTATGGCAGACTTCCCACAATGTCATAAATTCATTGAACCATAATTCGTGTCCAAATGAATGATACTCTGGAGATAAGTGTACTGGTAAAAAATATTCTAATGTTTTAAAGGTATTAGACATAGTGACTACATCAAATGGACATATCATAGGCCTCAATTCATCCAAGATTTCTTGCGTTGCATTTAACTAAACAAAAAATAATCATAAGTACACGCATTTAATTATTGTTCAGTTTTTATATTAAAAAACAGAATTCTCTTACTGGAAAATAAATTTTTGCAGAATGTATTAAAGAGTTTAATGTGCATCCTAAAAATGGAAAGTAACGGAACATTCCTATGGATGATTCTGCGCTCATTCGTACTCTTTGATTTAACTCATACAAAGGTCTCCATGGAAGTTCTAAATCATTTGGAGAAAGTAATTCTTTCTTTCTAGAAAAAGATCATCCATGTGATAAATAATAATTAAATTATTAAGTAATTCCTCAAGTTTCTTTAACTAACTCTAATTATAGGAATACTTACTTTAATAATAAAATTAAAGTAGACCCAAATTTGTTGATTAAGAATGGATCAAGATTTGGTATAATAATTAGTTCATACATTAATTTAATAAAGTATATATGATCTTCTTTGCTGAACTTCATACCATATATCTTTATATATCTAAACAAAAAATATATATATATTTTTTTTTAGATTAATGTTAATATAAAAAGACCAACTGCTAATAAGAATAGATAAAAATAACATATAAAATGTTAATAAATTAAATTTATAATATGATTCGGGATAATGTTAAATATGTTATATCTCTTTTACCATATGATAAAATATATTATAGATATAATATGATATATATGAATGTATATTTAAAAACGTGTTAGGACACATGAACTTTTCAAGAATAATTTACAAAGAAGAAGAGTAAAATATACTATATTTTCTATTGTAAACCTTACTTGCATAATCTGGTGGTCCAGAAACTACATCCTGGTTGCATTTCACGGTACATAATAGCTCGTCCTAAATTTCCTTTAATTTCAGATAACAATACTTGAGATTCATTTTCTAAATCCTTTGCATATGGTAGTAATTTATTGTAAATAAGTTCTTTTTGATATTTATGATTTGTGATATTTGTATCGGAATTCATCTTTGAATCATATATATAATAAATATACTCTTTGTCTATTATTGCGAATTTCTTATTCCTTAATTGAAAAGATGTAAAGATTAATCACAGAACTACTCTCTGAAAGAGCACACAATACAATACAGTATCACGATATTGTGTCAATTACAACTTGCTTATTCCTATTCATTTTCATCAAGTCATGTTTTTCATGGTAGGAGCCATACTTAATATTTTAGGTTGGTAAAGATATCTCTTGATATGACAAAGCTGCCACTATATAAATTACAAAAAAATTAAAACTATTATTAATGCTATGTATGTAACGAAATATACAATATGTCTGACAAATATAGAAAATCTTTTCCTTCGTTTTTATATTATAACGTTATTACTAATTCAATGAAAATCGAATACAGTATATAAAAATATTAAAGATCTAACTAAAGATTTCTATTTAAACAATTAAAGTTTAAATCAGAATGGATCATAATACTTAGGGTAATTTTATTTGTTATCATGATTGGCTGAATGAACTAGTTATTTTAAGGAAATAAATTGGACATATTTCTGTAAGGAAAATGATAAAAATCATGCTGTTGTTTATCTCTAAGATTGTTAAAAAGAATCCTTATATTTTTTTAAATGATATAAAATAAAAAATTAATACACACACATATACATACTTTACAACTATGTAGAATTACGTAATTAATATTTTTTTTTTTTTTACAATCTTAACAAAAATATTGCTTTACAACAAAAATATATGTGTGATAAAATGTTATCAAATTTATATTTATAACTACTGCAATGTGAATGTTACATATATACCATATGGTAGTACACATGTATGTACGTATTTCATGCAGTGAGATGCAATGGTAAACAGTAGATACTTCAAATACATAGCATATAACAAAGCATTTTAAATAAGTATTCCACTTTTTATTATTCGTATTATTAGTGAGTTTATGTGTGTATGGTACTTAATTTTATATATTAATTTACAAAAATATTTTAAGTGAAATTTATTATACCACCTAAAAAAGGTTAATTTAAAAATCTGTCAAAGATAAGTTATTCAATGTGAATTTATCATTAGAAAAATATAATATGAAGACAAGGAAAACTTTTGCCATTCTTGGAGCAGGATTAATTCTTGCTTGCTGTCTAATGACATATTTAATGATGGATTTAACATTTTTTCCTCCTGGACAGGATACCAAACTATCTATGCAAGATGTAAATTTATACAAATTTTTTTTTTATTAAGTTAATATATATTATTATCATATATTGTATAAAATATAAATTTATATGGGATTTATATATTTACTTCTTTTAGAATCAATGGCTACATTTTGAAAGTAGATTAGCAAAATTAGAAAAAGATTTTAATAAACATCATGAAGCTATGAATGCTCTTCAAGAAGCAGCAAAAATGAAACAAAACTTAGTACCAGTAATAAAACCATTAAATAATCATGAACAATCAGGTCCAATCCAAAATCATATAGAAAAATTATCCAAATGCAATTTTAATATAAATCGAACACCAGAAGTTGATATTCAAATGTTAGATTTATATAGAATATTGGACTTTGATAATCCAGATGGTGGAGTTTGGAAACAAGGATGGAATATCAAATATAATAAAGAACAATGGCATCGTAATAGAAAACTGAAAGTCTTTGTTATTCCGCATTCACACAATGATCCAGGATGGTTGAATACATTTGAAAAATATTATACTTCTCAAACAAGGAATATATTAAATAACATGGTAACAAAATTAGCAGAAGACAAACGACGTAAATTTATCTGGGCAGAAGTTTCATTTTTTAAGCTGTGGTGGGATGAACAATCAAAGGTAACACGTGATTTAGTCAGAAGCTTAATTCATGATGGTCAATTGGAAATAGTATCAGGTGGATGGGTTATGCCAGATGAATCTGTCTCTCACTGGGTTGCTCAACTTGCACAACTAACAGAGGGACATCAATGGTTAAAGTATAATTTAGATTATGTACCAAATTCAGGATGGGCAATTGATCCATTTGGACTTTCTCCAACTATGCCATACTTATTAAAAGGAGCTGGGTTAAATAATTTACTGATACAAAGAGTTCATTATTCAGTTAAAAAAAAATTGGCTAAAGAAAAAAATTTAGAATTTCGATGGAGACAGTTATGGGACAATGATGGCACAACAGAATTGTTTACTCATATGATGCCATTTTATAGTTATGATATACCTCATACATGTGGACCAGATCCAAAAATATGTTGTCAATTTGATTTTTATAGACTTCCTAATTTTGGTTTGACATGTCCATGGAAAATAAATCCACGAGCCATAACAAAGGCAAATATAGTAGAAAGAGCTATGTTGCTATTAGATCAATACCGTAAGAAGTCTCAGCTTTTTAAAACTAATGTATTATTAGTACCATTGGGAGATGACTTTAGATATACACATGTTACTGAATGGGATGCTCAATTCAATAACTATCAATATCTTTTTGATTATTTAAATCAAAATCAAAAACTAAATGTTGAAATACAATTTGGAACATTGAGTGATTATTTTGATGCTGTAAGAGATAAACATAATTTAGAAGATTTCCCTACTTTATCTGGAGATTTTTTTACCTATTCTGATAGAGATGATCACTATTGGAGTGGTTATTACACATCAAGGTATATTATCATTATATATCATATTATAGATAATATCTTGATATTATTAACAAAATGTATTTTATCTCTATTTAAATGATAATATTTTTTTAGACCTTTCCATAAACGATTAGATCGTGTATTATTAGGTTCTTTAAGGGCATCTGAAATCTTGACTACAATAGCATGGGCTAAAGGCATTTATCATTTAGCTGAAGGAAACATAGCTCTTCGGTTGAGTAATGCCAGAATGTGGCACTCCTTATTTCAACATCATGATGGTGTTAGTGGAACGGCTAGAGATAATGTAGTTATAGATTATGCTCAAAAAATGATATTAGCCTTAAATAATACTGCACATGTACTGCAACAATCTGTTATGCATTTATTAAAAACTTCTGAAGGATCAACAATTGATCAAGAAGCCCACTACCTTTCATTGGATGAGACTAGGTTCGAAAACAGATACTTATTCCTAGTTAGTATCTTTTGCTGTTTGTAGAGGTTGTAAGGTTCTTATTACACATACACTATAATTTAATCATTATAATTTTTATAATTACTTAATGAAATCGCCAATAATTTAGTTTAATTCAGTTCTATGTTTTATTATTAAAGATCACATCATACTAGTCCTGGTGAAAAACATATACTTATACTTGGAGATGAAAATCCCAAAAGAAAAGTTATATTATACAATCCTTGTTCAAGACAAAGAAAAAAAATACAAACTTTAATCGTTTCAACACCTTTCGTTAAAGTTACTGATCATACTGGACAATTAGTAAAATCTCAAATATCACCAGTTTGGGTTGGACCTGCTGCTCTATCGGCTGCCAGATATGAACTATCTTTTCTAGTAACTGTACCAGGATTTGGACTTACTACATATATAATACATGCTCTTCGTCAGCAAACATTTCCTCCGTAAGTAGAAAATACATGTGAAAAATAAAATCATGAGAGAAAGTGGTTTAAAATGCTTTGTTAATCTATAATTTTACAGAGATGTTTATGTAGCAAATGTCACAATTTTTAATACCGATATACCAGTTTCAACAGTGCCTGGTTTTTCTCATATGCAAGTACAACCTCTTGCACAAGAATTTTCTATATCTCAGAAGATTGAACTATCTGCGTCATTTGGAAAATCTGGTTTCTTAAAAGCTTTAAGAGTTGACAATGTTACATTTCCTGTTCATTTAGAATTTGTTAAATATGGCACCAGAGGTTCTGGTAAAGATAAAAGTGGTGCCTATTTATTTTTGCCGGATAAGCCAGATCCAGATTTGATATTTATGGATAATAAGCACATTATTCACTTAGTAACAGGTCCTATTTTATCAAAAGTTTTTGTAGAATTACCATATGTACGTCATACTTGCATACTATATAATTCACCTGGTAATGATGGCGTCGGATTACATATACTGAATGAAGTTGATATAACAGAAACACAAAATTATGAACTTGCAATGAGATTAAACACCGATATAATGTCTGGAGATCAGTTTTTTACTGATTTAAATGGTCTTGGTGTACGTATTTAAAAGGATATCTTAAATATTTTTATATTTTTAATAATGAATTATATATATATAAAACTTTAATGATTTTAGATAATTAGACGCCAGAGATTTCCTAAATTACCTACACAAGCAAATTATTATCCAATGGCTGCAAATGCATATATTGAAGATAAACATAAAAGATTAACAGTTATAACAGCACAACCATTAGGGGTAGCTTCTATGGCATCAGGACAAATAGAGGTAATTTATATTTATTATAAGTTATTATATTATGTGTATAATATATATGTGTAAATAAATTATAAAAACCTATAAGAGAGTATAAAAAAAAATTTCTTTATAAGAATAAGTATGACCAGTAAATGGTTAAAATATATTGTAGTAAAATAATTTAATATGAATGCTAATTCTTGATATTACGCTGCAGATTATGCAAGATCGAAGACTGCTTCATGATGATAACAGAGGATTAGGTCAAGGAGTAACAGATAATTTAGTAACTAACCACTTATTTACATTAGTACTTGAAAAGAAGAGATTAAATTGTCCTGCATCATCTACTGGTCATCCTGCAGGTCTGTTATCTGTGGCTGCACATTTAGCTTCAGAAGAATTATTATATCCAGTAATAGCAATACACCCTCATAATACATTGCCATATAATTTGCAAGCACACTTTTCTCCACTACGTTATGATCTTCCCATAAACTTAAACATTATTAGTTTAAGAGTTTTGTTTATTCCTGAAGGAGCTGGTAAAGGTATTGGTATGGTTTTACATCGAACAGCATTAGATGTTTGTTGGGGATCAGAGGCTTATTTACAACAATTCAATATCTCCAATTCGGGAAAAATCGATGTATCATTTCTAAATTATTTGAAAGATATGACAGTCAGTAAAGCTCCTCTTACATTTTATGATGTTGGTTCATTTCTTAAATCGTCGATTGTTACTTTGTGTCCGAATGAAATATTGTCTATTCTATTTCATAAAACACAATATTAAAATGAAAGCATATTTATTGTAGAAAATGTTTTCACGTGGCAGGAATTAAAACCTGTTTACTTAAAATAACATAATCTTTCTTCTCTGACTCCAGTGGGCTAGTGTTGTCCAGTTTAAAACTACAAAAGAATAATTCAAGAAATATATCAACAATTTTTTATAAACTCACATGCTTATCATATAAACTTATCTAATAAGAAAGAAAATTTTAATGATAAGGCTAATATATCTTTGAGTAAAAATATATATAGATATTTATAATTAATTAATAGACGTTAAATTAATTAATGAAATTTCTGTACAATTATACTTAAAACAAGCTTTTTCAAAGTACAATTATTTTGTACTCAGCATTAAATATAGACTTTAACTTAATTTAAGAAATAGATTACATAATTGAATAATTGTTATATCGTATAATTTAATAAGCTTAAGTCTACCTCAAGCCTTATATTGTAAGCTATATCTAAAATAATATTTGTGATTTTAGTTCATATCTTTTCTTTGTATTTTATTTATAGAAGACTTGATAAATAATAAATAAAATAAGTAATATATAGTTAAAATACGAAAAATATCTTATTACCCAAGTGTGTAGAAGAACTGTAATGCTGGTAGATTATTTTTTAATACTGTTAATACTACTTTTTGCATTTTATATTTTGATGCCATAGATTCAAGAGCTTGCATCATAAAACGACCAAGGCCTTTACCTCTTGCTGATTCTTCTAATTGTAATTCATAACTTAATAGATAAATATAATATTTTTAATACATTTTTGTCCGTTATACTATAATAATAATTTATATGTTTATATACTTACCAATATAGCACTTCAACTTTGTAATCTATATCAAAACGAAAATGAGAAAATCCTATAAATTTGTTATTACTAGATGCTATCAAATACCAAGCTGTTGGTTCTGTTAATTCTTTTTGTTTAGCAATTGCATCCCATCCCCAACTAGATTGTTCATACAAATTTTTCATATTTCTTTCCATAATATCAAATATCCAAAGCCGACATTCAGATGATGCCTCTTTAGCTTTAACACAATTTAAATTCACAATATATTCATTTTTTCCTACGTATGTATGATACATTTCAAGCATTTCAAATGGATCTTTCATAGAATTAACTTTATTTATAATGCATTTAGCACGTGCTAGTTTTTGTACTTTTGAACGCCGTTTCATTTTTGCTGCTGGCCTGTTCTACAATAATAAAATATATTAGTTAAATAATTTTTATATTAGATAATATATACATGCAATAAAAAAATAATGTTTAATTCATAATAAAAATATTTAATAAGATTAAACATTTTAAAAAACTTTTTCTTTCTTATAGTTATTATATATTATAAATTTTATAAATTACTATGTATAAAGTTATATTATATACACATCATGATGTATAAATAAAAATTAATTAAATTGATTGATACAATTATAAAGTACTTCTAATTTGTGTTATATCGCACACACAATAATAACACTACTGCACGATGTAAGAGCAAAAACTATCCTATAAGATAAAAACATATATAGTTTGATTAGAACTACGAGAAAATTTAAATTTTATATTTCAAAATTTCAAAGAGTTTTTATATAATAATGATTGTATTATCATAGCAATAAAATTAAACATTGTAATTTGAGTTATTAGTAAAACATCTCAGTAAAAACATAATATATGAAGTAATTGTATCAATAGCATTAATCATTACTAACCTCTTCAAAATGTAACGTCTTCTAAGTTTTATGATATCAATAATGTCGAAGTGAACATATTGTAATTGATACTGGCAGTTTCGTTCACTTAGTTATTTTATAATTAAAAAAAAAACAAAAAGGTTCGTGTAATGAAAATTCACTCGTTTTATGATAAAATATATTATTATCAGTATTAATTAAACAGTTAAAAAGAAGTAGTTATGTGAGATTTCATTAGCATTGCCGAAATATGATATACAAGTTTTATTCCAGTTGTTAAAAATAATTGCGAGTAATTTAGAAATATTATATTATTTTATAAGAAATATTTGCAGATTTCATATTTTTTCTATTACTTCGAAAGAGAGATGTGTGCTTTATTATAGGTTAAGAATATTTGTGTTTATTTTATCAACATAATGATGTAACGTAGTTGAAGATAGACCTAGTTTTATTACTACTACTGATTACTGTGCGAATATTTCTTTAAATTGTTTCAGGCATTTTTAATTAAATAAGCAATGGCAGAAAATGCTGCTAGTTCAAATTCAGAGGAAAATGCTATTTCCTCAGCTATGACTCGATGTTACGAAAACTATATCATTGTTGATGTTGGTGCCAATCTTACAAATAAGAAATATAGTCGAGATTTAGATAGTGTGATACAAAGAGCTAAAGATGCAGGAGTCCAGAAGATCATGGTTACAGGTGCAAGTATTCGTTCTAGTAAAGAGGCTTTAAGACTGACAAGAATATATCCTGGTACGCTTTACTCAACTGCTGGTGTACATCCGCATGATGCAAAATCATGGGAAAATCCAGATACTTTACAAGAACTTGAAAGTATAGCTACAAATCCAGAATGTGTTGCGATTGGAGAATGTGGTTTAGATTATAATCGTGATTTTTCTGATCCTGAGACGCAACGTACTGTCTTTCATAAGCAAGTAGAGTTGGCATGTCAATTAAATAAACCACTTATAATACACGAAAGAGCAGCACAGACAGATGTATTGGAAGTTCTGAGTCATTATAAGAACCGCTTACCACCAGTTTTAATTCATTCTTTTATTGGAACAGCAGAAGAAGCACAAATTTATTTGGATCAAGGATTTTATTTAGGAATAACAGGCTACTTATGTAAAGATAAGTCAGATAGCGGTATAAGACAGTTGTTAGAAGCAGGTCAGGCACCATTAGATAAAATATTAGTTGAAACTGATGCTCCATTTATGTATCCTAATACAAGAGCTAGTAAATTACCTGTACGTGTTAAGGATGCTTTAACTGAACGATCCATGACTTTTCTTCATCGTTATTGTACTTTTCAACGTAATGAACCATGTGCCTTGCCAGCTATAGTTGAAATGGTAGCAGCATTTATGCAAACAACTCCAGAAGAAGTTGCTTTGGCTACTGCTTTCAATGCTTTGAAGTTATTTGGTCTAAATGCGTGATTTAAAGATGAACAATATCAAAATTGTTTTATATGGTGGTGCTAGTTGGTGCTTCACAAGGTTTAGATATTGGTGCTACTATATGGTATATCTATTTTTACTTTAATAATCTGATATTTATTATCTCAATATTTACATCTAATAAAATATTTTGTTGTAATAGTTATACAGAAAAAATGAAATATTAAAAAGTAAAAAACTATTGCAGCACCAATATTTATGCTTAATTGTTATTATGTCCTTTATATACACAATTCTTTCTCTTTATTATTCAGAATAAAATTAGTCTTCAGAAATACTGGAATAAATAAAAAAATAGTTTTTACTAGAACAATGTTGTGGATTGTTACATTGTTACTTTCATACTTTTAATTATATGTAAATAAAAGTGAACTCGTGGGGCATATATACTCCAATGAAATTTATATATATATAGTAATGGTTCTGAAGAATATATATTTTCAAGAAGAGAAAAAAGTAAATTTTGTATTACTACTTCTCATTAAAATCTTTTATCTTATACAACATATGATTAAATTTATTATTTTGTTTTAATCTTGTCCAATGTATATACGAAAATTTTGCCAAGTTCATATTTATATATTAAACAATATATCAATATATAGATTTTATCTTAATTATTATTATTAGCAATAACTTATATATCATATATTTAATGCTAATTACCAAACTTCCTTCATTTGTATCAATATATTAATTCTTCGTTTCAATACTAACATAATACAATACAGTCGTATATACAAATAAGATCTTAATTATAAAATTCACTTAGAGTTAAAAAAATAGTTTTTACATTAACTGTAATAAATATTTAGTTTATAATTATCCTTTTTTTTCTGTTATATAATCTACTATAATTATGTGAAATACTAATTGTCAGGGAAAATCAAATTGTACATGTGAAATATGAATTATATTTTTAATTAAAACATTTTTAATTTGCTTTTGAAATCATTATTATTATTACGTTATTTCCATAATTTCAGGATATTTATCTTTTATTTTTTGCATAATATATGTAACTTTTTCATGTGATGGTAGATTAAACCAAACTTTCATATTTATTGAAACACATCTATGTCCAGTCCATTTTTCTATAGTTTTTATTTGTAAGTTCCGTACACCCAATAATTTTTGAGTATTAATTGAATATGCAATGGAAGGGAATTCAATTATAAGTATACTGCAAAAGTAAATATTTGGATAGATATAACAAAAATTTTCTTGATAAAACAAGAGAAAAAGGGATGCACAAATATTTTATTGAAAATAGAAAATATTAATAAAAAATACTTACACAAAATTTTCTTGTGTACACCGCAATTCTTCAACATAATGAGTATATTTTGCAAGAATATCAGAATTATACGTATTAAATGCAATGGGAAATCCGCCTTTTCGCATAATTATAGCATGATCTAAAATAATGTAAACGTTATTATTTAATTAATTAATTTCTTCTTTCATTTACTTAATATCTAATCATTTATTTTTTGTAACATTTAGTTACAAAAGAAAATATAATACTTACTAATATTATGTCCTATTTTTGTTTTCAAATAGCTTAACACATATTGAGGACCTCCCATTGCTCTTTCTAGAGTTTTTCTTAATTCGTTACTGACTTTTTCAGATATATAATACATATAAAACTCATTTTTATCAAACCAAGGACCCAGATAATCTGGATATAATGTTTTTACACTTTGATACAAAAGCAACAATCTTTTAAAATCAAGATCAGTAAACGAAATTAATACTTTTTTATCTATATTAGTAAAAATTGTTGACAACATTTTTGGATAATATCTATTTAATGCTGCTAAATCAAGTGCATATTTGAGTAGTGTTTGAATTGAGCATTGTTTTATAAATGTTTCATCTAAAAATTTATTTTCTAGGACAAACCAAGGTACTGACTGATATTCAGCATTAGACAATGTACGTAAAATTATTTTCAAGTTATGTGAACGAATTTGCTTCATAACATCTTTTTTTACATGTTCATTTATCATAAATTCTATGAATGGTATATAAATATAAGATATATTATTTAAATAGTTTGCAATATCAAAACAAATTTTGGGATCCATATTTTTAGTTATTGCAACATTCAATAATTCATTGATGAAAGTAGTATTATAACTATAAGGTATCATTCTCCTGTACAACAAAATATTAATATAAATATTATTTAAAAAAATAGTTTTTGTATTTTATAATATGAATTTTGAAATTTGGTATTTACCCTTCTATTACATTTTTACATATTTCAACTATACATTCTAGTATATCTGCTGATGCCAATTTATTTATTTTTAGAAACAGAGCTTGACGTATTATTTCCATTGTCTTGAAATTATCACTTACGAATTTTGTTTTATTTGATAATGTGCATAAAGAAATAAATATATATTTAAGAGTAGACACTGAAACATTTCTAGAATCATACATCAGTAATGATTCTATACTTTTATAAATTTTATTAGTTAAATCTCTTCTTTCTACATATTTTATATACAACAAGGCTAAAGACAATTCTTTCAAATTTAAATAATCAAGCTTTGTTGATAAAATATTTGGAATTAGTATAGGTAATGCTATTAGTAGAGCAGATGATAATGGGGTATCTTCCATTTTTTTTAATATAATTAACAACAAATGTATTTGATGTATGTCTAATTCATTTATAGAATTTCTTATAATTTGCAAGAGATTTTGCATTAACATTGTAGAGGCTGGTACATCAAGAAAATTCAGTAATTTTATTACTTGTACAACATCAGATACGTTCATATTTCTTATTTGTTTTTGTAATTTTTCACACAAAATTTGAAATCCTTTATGATTTCTTAAATTAAATTGTTTTCCATCTTCATTCACTATTTTAGCTAGTATTGTTAATATATCCAACATATCTTTCAAGTCCATATCTGAACATTGATTATTAATACAATCTAAAATGTGTGTAGCATTTACTGAAGAAAGTGTATATGATTCTAGTATTATTCTTTTTATTGGCTCTAGTTTTACTGACCTATAAATATCTAAATATTTAAAGAAAGTTGAAAAATTATATTAAAAAAATAAATATCAAGAAATGATATATATAAGAATGTATTATGATATTATTAATTACCTTTAGAAGAGTTCCAATAATTCTGCAAAGTAGTTTGAGTAATTCTACTTCGTATTGTATAATTTAAAAATAAAGTTCGATTTCGCAAAGTCCATGTCATCCATAATATTTGTTTAAAACCCCTATCCATACTATCAAATATATGAAAGAAAGTTTTAATATTACTTATATCTATTTTTATATAAAATATCAGAGATATAGATTTTATACTCAAGTAACTATATTACCTGGTTTTTATTTTCTTTCTAAATTGGTAGATTTAATAAGTATACGAAATAAACTTATATTTATTTTATTATTAATATTATTTCCCATAACCTTTAATCAATTTGATTAGGAAACAAACATGAGGTTAGAAAGTATAAACATTTATATTTAATAATCAACTAATATTCAAATATTGTCTCAGATTTATTGTCGATTAAATTTATATATTTTCATATTTACTGTATTATACGTAAAAAAAATTAACTATACCGTTTGAGATAAAATAAAGTATTACATCAGAATTTTTAAACTTCACGCGCATACCAAAGTTTATACCTCCATCTTACATGAGTTTATTCAAGTTTGTTATATTGGTATGATTAGTATTGAAACTAATTTTAGACATTGGCTACAATGTCTAAAATTCTATTCACATGTAAAAGGTTTCTTAAAAATTACGTATAAAATGGAAAATAGCCTTAATACATTTTTAAAATTATTAAAATGCTTCTTATTTATTTAATATCAAAATGTATCATTGTTTTTATCAATAATGGAAATATATATGACATATTAATGTACCATGAAAAAAATTTTTTTTTAATGTATTTCTCTTAAATAATATTTAAAAGTAGAACTACATTTGATTTAACAAAAAGATAATAACACATAATAGTATCAATTCATATATGACAATTAATTCTTTTTTTATGTTTTGGAATATCAGTCTCTTGTAAAGTTAATGATTTATATTCCTTTCCTAGATCTGTATTTTGTTTTTTGGAAGAGGGAACAGATTTATTTTTATTATTTATCTCAGAGATATTTTTCATCTTTTTATAAAGTTTAGAGTTTGCAACAACCCATCCACTAGTAATTATTCTACCTGCAATATAAAAAATTATTTCAAATATAAGATAGAAGAACAAGAAAATATAATTTATTACCAAAGAATTCTTTTTTATTTGTATTAAATATAGCTTTGGATGCATCTTGCATTCGTTTAAATTCTATAAATGCATATCCGATAAGTGATAGATTTGATTGGCAAGGAAGAATTATTTCTTTTATTTCTCCATATTTTTCATACAACCACTTAATATCCTCTTCTTTTATCTGTTAATATAAAAATCATATGAAGTCAATATAATTTACATTTATATTAAATAAAAAATCATCATGTAGATAAAATTATTATAATTTCATACCTTAAATGGAAGATTGCGGACAACAATCCTTGTCGCAGAATCATTTAATTTTGTATCAGCATGTTCATTTTGTGTTATATTTTTAGCCCGCCTTAATTTTGCTTTCTTTCTATAAATCCAGGACAATCCATTTTTATTATTATTCTGTCCTATCAAATATAATAAACGCAATATTTATAAATAATTCCAAAGAGATATGTAATATACAAAAATAGTACTGCTGGTATTTTTAAATTTTCATACGTTGTTTAGTTTTATCCATTTTTATAAGTCTTGATTAATGATAAAAAGAATGATTATTAAAAATATGCTAATTATATATCTATTTATAACAAACTCTTATATTTCCATTAGATCATTAGAATTCAGTTTAATTATCATTTATTATTTTCTTAAACTTCAACTATATAAGATATAAAAACTCTATTGTCTAGTTAAAATACATAGTTGATGTAGTAGTTAAATATCATTGTGTAACAAATTCAGTAAATATTGTGTAGTTTTAATATATAATACAATTCAATATCCAAGCAAATACTATCAATCAAATTTATGTTATTCTTCTCTAACTTTCGTTATATAGATTTTACGATCACAACGAAAATATATTATTTTTATAACTTTACTGTAATATCAGACTACATAAAGTTATCATAACAGTTTAATGAAGTAAAAGTAGAAAGAAAAGTTAGCTATCAAATAAAAGATAAAATGGCAAAGATTATTTGAAGATTGAATCATCTGTTAAATTTGATTGGTCGAATTTTGAATTAGAACCAATTAAATGCAGGACAAATAATAGAAGGATAGCGTTGAATACACTCATTGGTTACTGGTACACTGCATACTTCAAATAAAACGAAGATACAATCGATATCACGGTAAACTTCGATAATATAGAAGTATGGCCGAAAGCGCATTTTCATTTGTGCTAAAGCAAAATAACAAAACAATACGTTAAGACTAATATTATGATTGAGTTAAAAGTATTTTATTGTTTATTCTTGTTATCATTTTTGGATTCAACGTCGCAAATTCGGCCCTCCTTACATGGGCATAATAATGGTAAGCTTATTTCTCTCCTGTTTTGACATCAACAATCTTAGAATTTTATAACTTTTAATACAAACGGTTAATTATACTTTTAATGCTAATTACATGTTTTGACATATCACGATTTTCGTTGTTACACAGAAATTATTATCCTGTTTCATTCCATCTTTTTTTTTAAACCCTGAAGTTTCTACAGATGATCTAAAATATTCAAACAGCCATACTGCATTTTTATTTATATTTAATGTTAGTATGTAAATATCTTATATATTGATTAATACAAACTTCTTCATAAGTTTATCATCTCATGCAGTACATATATGAAAACAAATATTTTTTTCATATCTTTGTAACAATAAAATAAAAATAATATAACCTTAGTTTCTCTCTTCTGGTATTAATTATTTATATGCATCATGATACATTGTATGATATATTAAGTGCAGATAGAATGATCTCAATGAGCTTAAGAAATATTTTAAAAGTTATAAAAAAAAAAAAAAAAAAAAAAAAAAAAACAAATGTACTTTTATTATAAATATTTTCTTTTCTTATAAAATAAATCTATAATTTGTATCAAGATTAACTACATTTATTGCATTTATTGAACTTTCAATATTATAACTTTAATCATTGTTATTTAGATACATCTTAGTTATTAACTATTGTTTATTATTTTTACAGCCTTCGTTCAGGATGACAATGATGTTCAATATCTTTTGGATAATATACCATTACCTATGCATAAGGTTAATCTTTTAATTAGTTTACAATTAATATATAATGTGATATAATTATTTTATAATATTATTTATCAAATTTAATTGTTATATATTATAATATTTTTTAGGACTTTACTAATACAGTACATGGGGTTGGGTAAGCATGACATTGACTAAGATAATGGTAAATGGAAGTAGGAAAGGTATCTAATATATATAATTAATTTTTCTCATTTTATATATATGAAACAGATTAGAAGATAATAAAATATCATGAATATTGTAAATGTGTTAGGTCATAGAATATATACGTGCTTAATAAAGAAAAAATTCTTTTAATTATATCTTTCCTATTTCTGATTGAAATTGTTACTTAACTATTTTAAATCATCAAATGATGTTTTTTAAGGGATTCTGTATCGGATGAAGATAAAATACAAGATACATTGTCCCACATTTATTTTGAACCCCACATTTTGGATTTTAAAGAGAGGTATTTACTTTTTTCTTTCTTCTTTTTATTATTATTGTTGTTGTTGCTGCTGTTATTGTTATTATGTTGTTTATCTTATAAATTGTTTCATTTAAAGAAACAATTCATAAAAATAATTGATTATATAAATTTATAGACAACTTGGTATACCCCATCAAGAAACTGTGATGTTAATTAATAAAGACCATAATAGGACAATTCATTTATTATCAATTTCTGGAAATACTCGTCATTTTCATTCATCATTTTTCCAAGATAAAGTAAGTTTAGATCTTTTCTATGTTTTCTTTATCTAAAATGATGTCTTTTTATTTTATTTAGGTAATATCTCCTCTTGGAAATACCACATTTAATGTAATTTTTCTTGGTAGAGAAGAAGGTGAGATTGATACTCACCTCTTTATACATACATCAGAGGGTACAATAAAGTATCAAGTAATGTATTAACGCCATTGTAGATTCTTTTTATTCTCTCTCTCTCTTTCTTTCTCTTTTCTTTTTCTCTTCCTTTCTTTCTTTCTTTCGTTTTTTTTTCAAATATTTCACTCATATTTAATTTTTTATGTAGGTCAGAGGAATAAGTATTAGTAGTCCATATCGACTAAGACCTGTAATTGATGTCAAGTTACCATTAAATGCATCTTTTACTCCACTTATATATATGCATAATCCACATCCAGAGTCATTGCAAGTAAATATTTTTGTGTTTTTTTGTTATTATAACATAATACATAATTTAATTGGTTTTTTTTTTGTAAGTTGATAAGAAAAATTACTTTCCAAGAATAATTATTTTGTGATATGTATTTAATTACTCCAAATTTAAGGTAGTAGAAATATATAGTAGTGGAGGAGAATTTCAATTGGAATTACCATCAGGGGAAGCAGAGGGTTCTCGTGAATTATGGGAAATACCACCTTATCAAACCAAACCAGTTATAAGACTTCATTTTAATGCTTATACAGAAAAAAATCACACCGCATATATTAGGTTTGTCAATTTGTCAGTTTCACCTTTATCAATTTCTTCTAATATACTAAATGGCACTTATAACTATTATACACATTTTAGAGTTAAAGTAAATAATACTGCTGAGATATTAATTGTAGCAGTTGAAGTAGAAGTTAGGAGTGGAGCTGGTCTTCATTGGGGTGGAAGTTCGGGAAGAATAAATTTTGGTATGGGAGGTTCATTACAGCCACCCACATATCACATAATTGCTTTAAAAAATTCAGCTAAAAAACCAGTTAAAGTTGTGGTAAATCTATTATCTATTTGTATATTGTATATTTTGAATCATATTATATTGACATAAACGTATCTATATTGAATAATATAATAGATTTTTTATGTCTTATCGTTGTTTTTAGAATATAATTAGCACCCCCATATCGAAAGCATTAGGACTCCAGTTTAAGCCAACTGTTATTCCTGGGGATACCGATATCCCAATCGCTATTGGGACACTATTTTATGATTGTAAATAATACAATTTCTTAATTATATTAATAATAAATATTGTGATGCATATATTTTAGGTATTCTTCACTCTTTTGATTATTTTAATGTGATTATGAATATTTCAGGGAAGGCTGGTTTAGAATTACAACACTTTAAGGGCAAATTGATGATTAAAGCAATAGGGCCTGGTGGTTCTAGTCAAAAATTAGCCATACCATGGATAGCACAGGTGTTACAAGGAGGACTAGAAGTAAATGCATCAATTACTCATTACTGTTCTCTGCAAACTAGCCAAGCTCAAAATTTTAGCGTTGTAAATAAATTTAAATTACCATTAGCCATCACACATGTTACGATGTCACCTAATGTTAAATCGCGTTTCATGGTACGAAGAAAATCAAATATTTACTTTCATAAATAAATATTTGTGTATAACTTTTACATAGAAAATTTATTTTTCAGGTAAAAAATTTTACTCCTAGAGTAATAAAACCAGAACAAAAAGTTAATATATTTTCTTTACAACTTACCAAAGAAAAGAAAAATGAAGATGTAGAGATGGAGTCATCGATATTAATACATTCAAATGTATCTGTAACTAAAGTACCATTACTCAGTTATGATGGAAAAGTAAGGAAAATTGTTCCAGGAGAAAGAGAAGATGATAAAGGTACCATGAATTTTGGTACTGTTAGCAGTGGAACTGAAAATGAGGCAATCTTTGCATTAGAAAATCAGAATCCAGTTAATATAGAATTACATGATTGGGGAGTAAATATGCCTGGAGCAGTATTGGAATTAATGGGTTGTCAAAGTGGTCCTGCAGATTTATTGGATGAGGAGCTTAAAAATGTAACTGTATGTAGTAATACTGGCAATGTAAGTATTATAGATATACAAAATTATTTGTGTGTTGTATAATATACAAAATTATTTGTGTGTTGGAGATATTACAAATAACATAAATATTATTATTACAGCAATTTATAAAACCTGGGTTTTTAGCAATTTTCAAGATTATAGTAAAAGCCCCTATGATAGAAGAGGATACGATAGTTGGCGATGTCTTTGTTAGAACTAAGTATGAAAGATTTATTTTACCAGTATTCATGCGAGTTGCTCATGGAAAAATCTCTGTAAAGAAACTTATATTTACAGATTGTTTTCCTGTAAGTAAAGAGTATAAATTATTGTTAATTAATATAATACTTTAATATTTATTTATAACATTTTCATTTCTAGGGATCAATATGTGTACAGCAAGTTAAAGTACACTCTACGTTTACCAGACCAATGGAAGTAACTGAAATAGTTTCAGTTAACAAGGATGATAGAATAAAATATATACCTTTAGAAGAAGCAACGTTACCAACAATATATAAAGGCGATAATCATGTAGGATCTATAAAGATTAATCCATCTATCAACTGTAAACAACAATGTTACCTTGACTTGTTATTAGATACAAATGGTATCTCAATTATTTCTCTTAAATAAATCTTATATACATATATTTTTAAGAATACCGATCTTATATTAATGTTTATGATTTCCAGCTGGTAATCAATGGTTAAACACAATGAGCCTTCCTTCTCACACGCGTGATACTGATCTAAATTTATTAACTACACGCTATATGCGTTTTATTAATTCTACTGGAGGAGGTTCTTGGGATAATGTAACAATGCGCTTAGACACTAATGAAGTACGTGGTTATAAATTTTATGTTAACATTAAACCACATTGGCCCAGTTTATTAACCAGTTCTGGAAATACAAATAAAAATAAAACTATTTTAATGTTTCCATTAACACAAGTGGGACACACATCACATAAAAAAATAAAGTTATATAATCCAAGTAGAAATCCTTTAATAGTCCAATTAGTAACGGATTGGAATTATCCTCAAGGATCAAGACTATTTCATTCTTTACCCAGCAAGTATGTAATATTCAAAAAAATCTACTTTAATATTGAGAGATGGACATATAAACATAAATTCTTTATAATGATATTATTGAAATAGGTTCAAACCAATATGTATAGAATGTTTACCTACAGTACAAGAGGAATTTAAACTCGAAGACAATATGGAGGAACGAGAATTATTTGAAAAGCAATGGGATGTTACAGTGGCTTCGCAATCATTTCCTTTTTATTTAAATCCTTTGGAATCTAAAACTATTAAAATAATATATTCACCGATGTCGGCATCACTTTCGTCTGCTCTTATATACATTAGGTAAATTAATATACACGTATTAGCTAAAAATTATTAATTATATATATATATAATTACTATATATTAATAATTTATAATATTGAATATGAACTTAAAATGTTTTAGGAATAATATGACCGTCTTAGAAGTGTTACGTGTAATGGGACGCGGAGCAAGTGCACAATTTAGATTTGGAAATCGTAAACCAGGTTCTACCACACCTTTACTATTTGAACTCGGAGACAAACACCTTAAAGATTGTGAACGTATGTACGTTCCCTTATTTTTATTTTATCGACTTAATATTAAACGAGTTAAATCTTTGAATATATACGGAAAAAAAAAAATCTTTTATAATTTATTCGCACAATCGTTAATTAGAATATTTGTTTTAACTTATACTATATATCAATGGATATTATCAAACATTTTTTTTAAGAAAATGTATGTAGAACAATTAATGCATTGTATTGATTTTTACTAGGTGAACGATCAATACGGAATTCGATTCCAAATCTAACAGTTAAAAGATCCTTCACGGCAAGAAATACTGGAGAATTACCAATACATATTTATGGTTTCTATATAAGCGGTTCACATTGTGAAGGGTATGGATTTAAGGTACTTAATTGTGCCTCTTTTTTACTGTTTCCAAACGTTACAAAAAAAATTGAAATAGCATTTACACCAGACTTCACTTTATCACGAATTGAAAGAAAATTATTAATATTGACAAGTTTAGGAACTGAAAATGAGAGTAGTATGATAAAACTTAATTTATTAGCAACACTTCCTACACATTCTTTGGAACCTTGTGCAGCCATATTAATCAGACCATCATGGGAACATATTATACATTGGGCGGCCGTTATACTTTCATCGATATTGTTAATATCTGTTCTTGCTGTATCCTTTCTCGAGGCAGATCGTATATTAAGAGGTGCTTTAGCAAATTTTTCTCGAGAAAGTTCAGTTCAGCCACCTCTTGATCTTAGGCTTTTATCGTATATAGCAGTTCAATCAACAGATATCACAAATTCGTTGAAAGAGAAAATTACAAATTATGATAAAAATAAAATAAATAAAAAGGAAGACATAACATCAGAATGGATGTTAATAAATACAAAACGGTGTAAAGATAAAGATTTGCAAAAGAGTCTGAAAATTTCTGATTGGACGTCAGAAGAAGAACAACGTTTTAAATTAGATACAGAATCGAAAGATTTGTTATCTTTCAAATCATGCGAAGATCCACTTGATGGTCCTAGTAATATTGGAAATATTGGACTTGGCACAAGAAAGAGAAATAATAAAAAACAACAAAACATCCAAGAAAGTCAATCTGATAATAATTGTCTAATAGAAAATACATTTACCGAAATTCAACCAGTACAAGAAAAAAAATATAGAACGCATTCTTTAATAAAATCTAGTCCCATTATAAATAGAAAAACGAAATCAAACAATGTAGGAAATGTAAAAGAAGAATTAAAGTCATGTGACAATGAAGGCCCGGGAGATACAATTTATTTAAATACTAAAAGTAATAAATCTGAAAATAAGAGAAAACAAATTACTGGAGGAAATAGTACTGGCCATAGTAATCACATGTTAAAGAAGCTTGAAATATCGTCGCAACAAAAGAACGTTCAACTTTCTGAAGAAGAAACTTCATCCACAACAACAGAAAGTTCAATACACGATGATACATCATCTTTGTGTAAAGTAAGTTTTTTGTTTAGATTTAATTTGTTTAATTTTTTGTTTATTTAATTTTATATACTATATGGTATGTCATTACGTGAATATATGATATATTACATTTCGCAGGGACATGATCAAAATTGTATAAAAGCAGATAAATTACAAAGGAAACCAGTGAATAAAAAAAACAAATCACAAGTAATTCCGTCTGTACCTTGTGTCGATTATAAAGATAATTATGAAGGAGATTGCGATGATGACGAATATGATAAAGAAAGACATAATAATCCAAACAGATGGAAAACAAATACAACTAGATCTAATTCAAAATATCACATTCATGGATCACGTACAGTAGAATCGTCTTATAAGTTACCGCGCCAAAGTAAAAATCTACCGCGAAAAGAAAAAGTATCACAAAAACGGCGTGGAACGGATAAAATCCATACAAAAAGTATGTTAATATTTAGCTAACGGACTTACAATACACACACGCGCGCCTGCATGTATATTGTACGTTATATTATATATATTTACAGCTTCTTCTCTAAATGGAAATATAAATTCAAAGGAAGATGGAACACGTAATTTAGGAACAATATCTACAATATCACCACCACCACCACCATCAGGATGGGGTGAACATAGAGCTAAATTTAGTGATGTAGTAGCTCGTAATCAAGAAAGCATCCCTGCATTTTCTAACTTATCAAACTTGCATAAAAATCAACCAGTTACACATAATTTATCATTGGTGTTTACTAATGATACTAAAGATACAGAATATATAAAACAGCAGCCAAATCAAGAATCAATTAAATCCACCAAAGAATATGAAGTAATACCAGAAGTTTTGCCCTCTTGTATACCATCGACTGGAAGGACAAAACTGATTTGTCAGGATCATATCGCAGCACAAACTAATGTTTCACACGCAAATAGTTATTTTATCAATAACTTTATAGAATCTTCAGTACGTCATATATTTGAAGTATCTTATTTAATGACTTATATCATAACTAAATCAATAATTATTCAAGTTTTCTTTCTAAATATCCTCATTTTTTCTTGTTCATAAAAATATAACAATACGTACCTTTGTTTTATTTTTTTACAGTTTGAAAGAGAATTGGTACCATATGACGATCTTCCAGAAACAGATGAACTTTTGGTTGAACTAGAAAGTCCAGAGGAAGATACACGATGTCAGTTGTGGAATAATAATAGATCTATGATAGATTTATTATCAGATAATGCAAGTGCTTTTCAATTTAACCCATCACATTCTACAGAAAATAGCACAAATTTAACAGATTCTTTAAGAGGTACACAATGTCAACATTTATTATAATATCTTATAATTTGTTATCTTGTTAAAAACGTATTTTTAAATAATATGTTATTACTTTACTACAGATAATTGGGCGAATATAGAAACTAATTGGGAACCATTATACACTAGAGCAGCAGTAGGAGAAGAACGAAGTGGCGTATGGGGAGTTAATACTGGTGGTGTATGGGCAGCTGCACCTTGGGGTGCAACTGTGCAACCACATGCCACATTATCTGTGCCACTACAATTATCAGAATCAGATGTGCAGGTAACAACAATACCTAGCAGATAAATTAAGAGATATATAAAAACAAAATACTTAATTTTTTTAATAAATTGTCACAACAAATATTAGATATACAATAGGATATACATAGTATAGCAAAGTTGTTATTTTAGGATAGAACAGGATTTGATCCATTTCGTTCTCTCAATACAATTTGGACACCATCATCAACAGAGTCTTGGAAAAAAAAGCATGAAGATTAATAATTTTAATGTTACTTTAATTTATCTTGTGATACTGTTGGCTTGTTTAAAAATTTTCGTGGAAAAGTGAAAGTAATATTACATTAAAAAAAAAATATTTGCAATTGAGATCAATACTATTCAATGATATTCTATTACGTTATACTTAAATTTCAGAAATTTTGTGAACAAAATTATTGTTCTTATAATATCATTAAATTTTTTAGTTTTTAAAATGCATGTTACCGAATTTTGATAAGCTTGTATAATTACATTGTATTGAAAATATACATCAATGCTTTAATTTCATGTATCAAATGTATTTGTATTTGCTCTTCATTAATTTAATTATATCTAAAAATGCACAATACAGTCATAAAGTTAATATACTTTTAATAAAGAAATAGCATTTATACATAACATATACACACATATATGTGATTTATAAATTTCAGTAGCAAATATAATTATATAATCATTCAAATTTCAATGAATTTGATTCTCAATTGCATTGTTTTTTCTTTTTTTTTCTTTCATTGCTCATGTTTTTATTGTAAAAATATTCACGGTACTCGATAATATCTGAGAATATTGTAATTCTGGTATTACACAAATGATAATTAAGTTATTAAAAAACGAGTGAGAACTGTGATTTTTATAGTCTTGACTTGTAGAAATTTCTGTAGTAAGTTTTCAAGACATTTTACAAAGTTGTGATGTATACAAAGCAAAATAAAAATATGTACCTACTCTTCAAGACTGGTAATTACTGTTTAATTCAAATCTCATGAGTGCATAATTATCAACCTTTTTAGACATATTACGATATAAAGAAGTAGTATTTTACATTTGAACATATTAGATAAAAATAGTGCCATAAAATATAACACATTTTATACATTTTTAGAAACATATAATTATAGATTTAGTAAATAAAATCTTGATATAAATATAGCAATCTTAGACTCTAATTAATTTGATAATCATATAAAAGTCATTCTATAGCCTGGTGCAGTTAACTTTGGTATCACACATGGTTTTGCTTGTTGTATTCTACGAAGAAGTACCTACAAACATTGTTAATAAAATACATATAAAACAATATATCTTATAATAATTTAGGTAACATTCTGATGCTTTGTTATAATATATACCATATTATCTCCCTCTATCTTCTTTTGTAATCTTTTTCTATTTATAGCTGAACTACTTATTTTAGGTAGATTATTTCCTCTAAAAACTTTATCACGAGGTTGATGTTGTGCCATTATTTTTCTTAATAAAAGTTCATTTTCATGTTCAATTTTCCGTATTTCCTCATCTGTAAAGCTCATATTCTTTCTTCTTGTTCTTGTTTTTCCAAAATCTATATTTTTTTCATTATTGTGCCATATCCTTTCATTTTTTTCTATGTTTATACTTTCTTTGCTTTCTCTATCGTAATTTATCTGTTCGTCGTTTTCACTCAAATTTTCTAATTTCCTATTTTCTTCATATTTATTATCATCATCAAAAAATAAGCAAGAACCATTATTTAAGTATTGTGATGTAGTTTCGTCTGATTCATCACAAGAATCATCAGAACAAAAAGATTCATTTGTATATGCAAATTCATCATCGAGGGAACCTTTTTCTTTATCCTTTTCAGTTTCATGATCTTTAATACCTCGTAAATTTTTTGAATTTATAATATTGGCTCCGCAATTATCATCCTCATCATCATCTTCATCAACTTCGTGTATGCTTGGAACATTATTAAAATTGTCTTTGGTTTCAGAAATTTGCTTTGATACAATTTCGTCGGTGATAGAAAGAGTACATTGACACAAATAATTTGTTTTTACTTCTTGTAAATTAGACATTGTCATCGTTTCGTTAAATATTTAAAATATTAAAAAGAAATTATGCAAATGTATAAAATACAAATTGCGTAATAGAAAAAAGAAACGCAAAAATCTCTAATAAGTCTTTTTTAAATATGCTAAATTACCTTGTTTCTATAGCAACTATACTAGAAACATTATATACAATTTACAATTATAGATAAAAAGTATTTTTGAATTCAAGCGAAAATATATGTATAATTATGTATTTATGTCAATTAAATTTGTTTATTTTATTAAACATGGAATAATTTGTTATCATTTCTTATATATTTTTTTTCGTGTAATAATAAAATTATTATTATTGTTTGTTCTTTCAAGAGACGACAAAATGTAATTAGTCCGAATAATCTTTTTCATAGTTTCGCATTCATTCTGAAATGCAAAATGAATTTAGTTACTTTATATTAAGTTCTTTTATATACATATAAAGGAACTTATATAGAATAAATATATAAATCAATATATGTTCCCTATCGAATTCTTATATAGCTATGATTATATATGAGGTAACCCAAAAATGTTATGCGTTGTATTATATAGTATGCAACATGGTGGCTATCGTTCTAACCTTTAGATAAAATTCAAACGTATAATATTAGTAGTAAAAATTTTGGAAAATTATGGATGTTATTAAATCACCGATGGACAATATTTTTAATATGTTATCCGGATTTAATGCAAGTCATGAAAAAGCTTTAAAACAGGGTATCTATAATGCAGTGGCACTTTTTTTGTTGTGCTTGGTGCTTGCTGCTGGATATGGATTATACATAGTATTAAGTCCATTTTTAAAACCACTTATTTGGGCCTTATTATGTGGTGCTGTTCTTTTTCCATTTAAGTATTCTTTAACGACAAGAGGACAATCATGGTTTGATAAGATCGAATCAACAAGTAAACCTTTGTTTTTAAGTCTTGTAATTCTGCCTCTTCATATAATGGATAATACTGCAGAAACATTGGGTACAGCATTATGGAAATATATAAAATACATAGTAGCTACTATTTCAATGGCATGTATAATTATGGCAGCTTATAATTATACTCCTAATATATTGTCATGCCTGACATGGAAGATATTTAATGTCTTTAGTATCATTTTTGGTTTTTTTATATCAACTTGCAGTATTTATATGGTAATAATATTATTCTTTAAGATTTAGTTATTTATAAGAATTTTTCTAAATATGTAATAATTTTTTACAGATAGCTTTTATATTAATTGGTTACCTATCAACATTATATGTTTATTGGTCACCTGAAAATTCTAAACATTTCTGTTATACATCATTTGTATTATGGTTCATGATCAGTCTATATTTTTCCAATATACTGGGTGCTTACCAAATATTAATATTTATCACTTTGCAAGTTTTGTACTTCATAGGCTTTATATATGAAGTATTATTAATTATGGAAGCACAAGAAATGGAGGGTCATCAAATGAAACTTATTGAAACAATTTGTTTTGTAATGACAAATAGAACATTTCCAAAATTGCAAGATGGTAAAACAAATGAAAAGAAAAAGATTAAAAATATAGAACAAGTTGCAAATAAAACAACTATAGAAAGTGTACCTACATCTGGAAAAATAGCTATAAAATCAATTTCATTGGACTCTGATGCAGGTGTGCCTTATCCAAAATTTGTACAAGAGAAAAGAAAATCTACACCTAGTATATCTTCTATTACTCATACTGCACATGATCGTAATTTCTTAAAAAAATTAAAAACAGAGTTACGAATGTCTTTAGATATCGAGGATGATAAAGTTGATACTGATAAATATATGTATGGAGCACTTTATGCTTGCATTGGTATGATTTTATGGAAACACAAATGGATAATACAAATATTAATCATTCCTATAGCTTATTATTTTGCTAAACAACTTGGAAGTTATTTTGGCTTATGGAAATTAATATGCAAACAATATAAGTATATTATTGGAATTGTTAATGCTTGGTGTGAAGAAAGAAATCAATCACTTTTACCTGCTAATGTTAGAGGATTATATAAAGTAGCAATAATAGTTGATGAAAAATTACAAAAATTTCTGAAAGGTTCAATCAATGCAGTAGCAACTACTGCTGTAATTGTAGGATTAATAGTATTCACCATTTGCACATCAATATTTATAACAATTCAGGTATAAATTATTAGTTCATTACATAATTAATGTTGTCGAAAATAACATATTTCTTTATTTATAATTTATTCATAATTAATATACTTTATATTATCATAATTATCATAATAGGTCTATGCCGAAGGTATGCATCTCATTCAAGTTACAGCTGAAATTGTAAATTCTTCTTTAATAAATAATCCAGATATAGACTGGGTACCTCAAGAGTGGGAAGAATCTGTAAATAGTGTATTGGATAATGCATATACATATGGAAGAGGTGCTATTTCTGATGGGGTAAAATATTTATATGTATATATATATATGTATATATAGTCAAAAAATATTTTTATTTATAATGTTTAATTTATGCATCAGATAAAGAAACTTGTTAAAGATTTAGATTCTGCCAAATCAGAACAAATGGAGAAAAAAGTTTTAGAACTATGGGATAGACTTTATCAGGCATGGATGATGTCTAATGAGGATCCAGATTTAATTGGACCAACGGTAGATATAACAGCAGCTTATTCCATATGGGAAAGTTTTAAAGATAATTTTGGATCACTTCCTTTACGTATGTGCATTATACTTAAAATGCTATAATTTCCTTAAAAATATATATTTAATTTGTAATTGCTCTGACTTGTTCTTAGATATGTTTGATATGACTGGTATACAAAACTTTGCAAAGGAAAATGTTGGAATCCTTATGTCTTTATTGGATTCTGTTTGGAATATAGTCAAGGGTAATATGTCTGTGATACTTACTGTTTTTACAGAATTATTTTATATTATTCTTATGAGTGGAACAGCAGTATTAAATTTTATACTTAGCATGGTATGTATAATCTTTTTTAAAGAAATTTTTTATATAAAAAATTATGATTTATATTATATGTGTATGTGCTACTATATATTGTTTCAGATTGTCTTTTTTACTACATTGTTTTATCTTTTAAACTCTAGTGGTAAGACATATAAACCCATAGAATTAACGACATTATTTAGTCCTATTAATTGTGACAGGTAAATATTTTTTATAAAGAGATACTTTCTTTTATTAATAAGTATACTTTGGAAATTGTAAATTTATTTATGCCGTTATTATTTGTTCCATTTTTACAGATTTGCTGTTGCTTTGCAAGAAGCTGTGATTGGAGTATTTGCAGCCACGTTCAAACTTGCTACATTTTTTGGCATGTGGACGTGGTTTGTACATAATTTATTTCAAGTTAAAATTGTATATTTACCATCAGCTTTTGCTACAGTATTAGGTGCTGTCCCCTTCTTGGATGCATATATTGCTTGTGTTCCTGCAACTTTAGAACTTTGGTTTACACGAGGACCTATGATGGCTATTCCTTTTTTTATTTTCCATTTTTTACCATGTAATATCGTCGTAACAGAGTTTTATAAAGAAATAAAAGGGTATAATACTTTCATCTATTCATCTATATAATTTTTATAAATTGAATAATGTAAAGATTTCTAATTTTTATTTACTAAATTTTAGTGGTGGTCATCCATATCTTACTGGCTTATCTATAGCCGGTGGAATATTTTGTCTGGGTGTTGAAGGTGCTATTTTTGGACCCTTACTCCTTTGCTGTATTATGGTGGTAATTAATTTGAGTCGTCGTTATCTTAATTCGCCATCTGTGGAAATGATAAAAACCTCCCAAATGTCAAATTAATTATTAATTATTCAAAATTGAATTAAAATATTGCTTCCATTAGAACTTGGTAACAAAATTATTATAAATGCAGTATTTCTTTTTTGAAATTATGCAAAGAATTTAAAGTAATCAGCCTTTTTAAAAATATGCAGTATATATTTGATAGAAGATATATGCATATTCGATTCTATTGAAATATATTTAAAAATATTTGTCAATTTACTAAATAAGAAAAAAGGCTTGATTGCTAAAGAAATGATTTCATTATACAATGAAGAAGTCATTTCAGCATAAATGTTTGCTGAAAGTTGCATAATTGCTGCTAACTACACTGCATATAAAATATTATATAGTGTTCTATAAGCAATTTGATATTTACTTATGTCTATAAAATATCTCTGCTTACGCTTATTAGAATTAGGAAGATTTTATTGTTACAAGTTAATACTAAAAGAGATTATACATTTGTTAATGTTCTTATACTAATACATAATAAAAAAACTATATAATTGTCTTTAAGATCTGATAATTATATTATAATATATTAAATCGTAACGAAAATTTTAAATTAAAAAATATTAAAGCTCGTATAAAAATAGTCGTTTATAAATAATTTTATTGCAATTTTTATTTTTTATATATTTTAAATTTTGCCTAATAAAAATGTAGATATCTTGAAAAAGATATACAATTAAAAAGTGCATTGTACAATTGAAGTATAGCAAATATTCTTATGTTTGATTATTCATAATTTATTTATCAACTTCAAGTAATATAGTATAATATTTAAATTATAGTAATATATATATATATATATATATATATATATATATATATATTTGTGTGCGTGTGCGCGTGTGCATATTTGTAACATAATTCAAGTACTTTATTATTTTATTTAGAAAATTTAATGATTATTTGATATGTCTAATGGGATAATTATTATACTTTTCATCATTTTAATAATATTTATATTTCTTGTTGGATATGAAATTTACTTGCATTATGATATTTATTTTCCTCCATCATAAAAGTATTCATACATATTTACAGTTCTATTTGAATTGTAAATGTCAGAGAAAGTTGTAACTTGTATATTTTTTTGTAATGTATTTGGCGTAATTGCTTCATATGCATGAAACTTTATATATTTCCTTTGCTCAAACATGTGAAACCCATTTTCTGAAAAACGACCATTTATGGATTTTACTTCTAACCAAACAAAAAGTGCTATATTATTAGTGGATACTTCAATTTCATAATCTGGATAATTTGATAATTTTCCTGGTAGATAATTTGTATTAATTTTTATCTAAAATACAAAATTTTATATATTAGACTTATTACATTATTGATCTTTTATTACTATTATTATTATCACTATTATTATTTTTATTATTATTAATATTACTATTTATATAATATTTTGATAAATTTACTTACTTTGACATTGGCTAATGGGATATTTACATCTTTTAGTACAGTTGGATATACATAATTAATGGGAGCAATTTGTAATGCATTATAATCTTCAAGTGTAAGACGCATAATACAGAATTTCTTTGCTTCTACCAATGTTCCACATTTAACTTCTTCAAGGAGTTTATCAAGCCATATTGATGTAATTAGCATCGCTTTATTTGGCTCCTGTTAACACATCTATAAAGATTCTCTGCGCATTATGCAGAAGAATGATTAATACTTACAACTTTAATATTATCTATAGAATGTACATGTAGAGGTACCATCGAATTCCAATTATAGATACTTAATTTTAAAGTACAATTATTTATTGGATATAATTTATCAGAAACGATATATATTGATAGTTCATTTGCTTGAGATAAACGAGAGGTTACGATAATAGGTGAGAAAAATTCTATTGCATAATAGTGAAGTATTTTCCATCTTCCTCCATATTCTAAAAAAAATGCAATAGTTTATAAATAATTATTAAAATATAAACGAATGTTAGATACAGGAAAGAAATAAAACAAAGAGAAACTCTAAAAGAAAAGATTAAAATTAATTAGTAGTTACATATTACCAATAGAAGACCATGATGGAGCTTGCCAAACATCATTTAATTGCCAATAAAGAGCTCCCATCGTAAATCCTTCTCCTAATGCATTCAACTCTGATCTTGATTGACGATATGATTCTGTTTGTATTTTCACAGAAACAGCTTGATTTATTTGACTTAAATATATAAAATCCATAAAATCTTGAATTGTATTATTTGATTTTGGTATTAGAAAATTTTTAGAAATAAGAAATTTCATGAATTCAGTGCCAGAAGGTAAATGTTGACGATGTTTCAAAAAGTTACTGTTCATTCGTAAATCATCAAAATTTTCCACAGCTGTTAATATTGTATAAATTGATGGCATTGACTGAAATCCATATTCCGAAACAAATCTTGAACATGGGTATTGATTTATATCCCATCCATTTCTTATATAATTATAATAATGAACTGCAATGAAAGATATGTTATCCTATTTGAATTATACTTTATAATATAGAATATATAATGTCTTTTACCATCTCCATATAAATTTGAATAAGGATTTTGTCCAGTATAATTATATTCTTTTGTATATAAACCATTACTTGGACTGGATACAACAAAAGGTCTAGTAGGATCTGATTTTTCCACCTCTTTTTTAATTAAATTCACATAAAGTTTAATGTAATCATTTTTATATATATCTTCTCTACCAGTTCCATACCAATTACTATATAAAGCTGCTTCGTTTTCATTATTGCCTGCCCATAAAACTATACTTGCATGATTTTTTAATCGTCGTACATTTTGTATAACTTCCTTTTTAACAGAACTCAAAAATTCTTCACTTGTAGGATACATGGAGCAAGCAAACATAAAATCTTGCCAAATCATAATTCCAAATTCGTCGGCTAAATCATAAAATAAATCAGATTCATACAATCCACCACCCCAAACTCTAAGCATATTCATATGTGCATCCTTAGCCGACTGCAGTAGGTTCCTAATAACATGTTCTTTAGCTGTTAATTCAGGAAATATACTTGCAGGAATAAAATTACTTCCCTTTGCAAATATTGGTACACCATTTACACGAAAATAAAAACTTAATCCTTTTTCTAATGGTTCTTCTACTAATTCTATAGTTCTGAAACCTATACGTATATATTTGTTTAATGTTTTGGTTTCTGTTGTAATAGTAACTTTTAATATATATAAATTTTGTTTGCCAAAACCATTTGGCCACCATCTATCAATCAATTTCTATTAAATAATTCAAGACGATTAAAAAATAGTAGATAATTATAACAAAATAATTTTAATGACCGGTAAATGACTTACCGAATGCACATTTAATATAGTTGATGCAGTAACATATCTATTCTTTACTTGTAATATTATATTAGATGAATTTTGAACATATATAGAATTCATATTATATAATTCTGAAGTTATATTACACGTAATAGTGTCACTTTTTCTATTAGGAGAAATTTCAAAGAATATTGTTATAACAATTTCCCAAAGATTATCTTTTTCATATATATCTGTTGTAATGTCTGTAACTAGAACTTCAGTAGTAGAAATTAATTCAATATTTCTCCTAGAACATTAGTTATTGAGTTTTCCTTGTTCAAATACCATTATATGTAAAAAAAAGTTAGTTCATACCAAATTCCCATGGAAGGAAAAGCTGGACCCCAATCCCATGAGAAACTAGCTTGCATTTTTCGAATATGATTAACATGACACTCTCCATTATATTCTTTGGGAACACATTTTGGAGGAACAATATATTGTAAACTTTGATTCTTATATAAATTATCTGCCATTTTTATAGGCGAATCAAATACAATTTTTAAAGTATTATCCCCTATCTGACAATTTTCATTTTTTTTTTAGATATATGTTGTTTTATAAAAACATGATGAGAAAATTATGATATACCTTTATATATTGTTCTATATAAAATATATACTTTAAGAACATATTAGAGGTTTCTCCTACTTTATGATCATTCAAAAAAATAGTAGCAAAAGTATCGAGTCCGTGAAATATCAAGGCTATTGTTGAACCATTTACAAAAGTATTTGTTGCTGAAAAAAGATCTCAATGAGTTATGAAAGTTTACTTAGCTAAGGATTATGTGTTTATATTTTTTTAAATATTCTCAATTACCAGTAAAATTTTTGCTGTATACAACTGTTTGTTTACCAACCCATCGATGTTTTATATCATTTATTGCTAGAAAGTTATTAGATATCAAATGTGCAGCAGTTAAATCTGTATAGATGCCACCTGGCACAACTGCAGGAAAATCTAATTCTGTATAGACAATATATCATTAAATATAATGAATAAATAAATGTATAAAAAAGAAAAGAGATATTAAATGAAACAATATTGTACCTTGGCATTTTTTGTTAGAAGATTTATCTAAAAAAAAGAAATTAAAATAAATATAAACAATATTGTGCATATAAATAAATTGTTAGATCTTACCGCATAAAATAGTTCCTTTCCATGCACCATTTAAGGTTATAAATTCCATAGCTACATTATTTATACATATGAATAATATAAATATTATCAATTCCTTCATATTTTATGTAAACTTTAATAACCACGAGTTATAAAATTAATATCGTATGTATATTTAATATAGAATGTATATTTAATTAATAGAAAATATTTATAAAATTATAGAAATTATGTAATACTATTATAAAATATGTAGTATGCATATTTTCATTCTAGAATAATATTACTTTTTTATTTTTTTAATATTGTTATAAAAAAAAAAAAACAATGAATAATTTCATATAGACTTTGTTGCACATGTGATACATATTACACTAGGTGAATTTAATTGTATTAAAGCACAATCAAATGTAACCTTTGATATTTAAATAATAGTTATAATAAATAATAATTTTTATCTCAATTCAAAATGATATTTATATCTAGATTAATCAGCAAGCAGTTATTTATTAACTGAAAGATAAACATAGAAGTATTATACAATACAAAGTATTATGTTTAATCTATAAAAAGATAAGATATAGACGATAATTTCAGAATTATCTTTGATCATATACTTAAGTTTTACAAAATTTTTATTAGTATAAAAATATTTATATATACTTAATAGTCTAATGATATCAATGCTAACTATATTAATAATAAAAAAAAAAAATGTATCCATAAATTGAATGATTTATTATATTATTTCTTAAGTAATTAGCATTGATAAAACTAGATACTTTTGTGTGATATTTATAATTATTTTAATGTATTATTTTTTAATAATTTTAGTACAGATGTGTATATATACACACACCTGCAAGCATGCGTGTGTATATATTTGTACTATACATATATATGTATATTATATATTTAACATTCTATAAAAAAACTTTGGTGCGAAGACTACTCATATTTTAGTTTGCTGATTATTCTAATTTATTGTATACTTAATACTCTACATATTTTTCATTCATTTTACAATATACTAAATTAAATGTTAAGATTTGATTTTTACATACTTTTCCAAATTTATAAGTAATTTTCAAAGAAAAATATAGCAAATTATTGACCATTAAATTATAATATAAAAAAAATGAAAAGATAAATATATTTCTGAAAATATAAGCCTAACATTTAATTTATTGCAAATGGAATGTTTATATCAAATGCAGAAGAGAAATATCTTCTCTAGCATTACATTGTTAAGTGAATTGTGATAAAAATAAGAGGTAACATATATCATTTTGTTTAGTTAAATACAAATATACTATACATATGTTAACATTTCCAAAAGTACTGATAAATATTAAACAAATACCTGTTTAATTAATATTAGAATATCAAACAAAAAATATAAAATTTTTAATAAAACAAACTCTATCAACGTTTTCTCTTCCTACCTACTTGTGTTTTCCTTACTGAAATTAATTGGCCATTGTAATCTATGTTAGAAGTTCTTTGTTCACTAATGGGTTGATAAGAACGTACAGGAGAATCAGGTACACTGATTGTAATAGAAGTACCTAAATATGTACATGAAATATATTATCATCATATTAATATATATAATAATTATCTATAATAATAAATAAAATAAATAACATACCTCGAGATGGAGAATTTTGTTTATGTTGTAAACATTTATTAACATGATCTTCATAATCTATGCCATTTTCTGTTTTAAACAAAGAACAAATATCACATTCATATATCGTTTTTGAATTCTTAGTTTTTTCTTTGACTACATATCTACTGTTTTGAGGAGAATAAATACTGTTTTGTTCAGGTTCATTATCCATTTCGAATTGATCACACATAGCTGCATGATTTTCTATCTTATTGCTCGGGAAGGATTTATTGCAGATAGGACAAGTTACTTTTTTTTCTAAACAATAACTATCCTTTGCCATTTCTTCAATTATATTTTCATTGCCATTGTCCTATAAAATATGAAATGAATAACTTATAAAAATATCCTGTACATACATACTTATTATATAATTACAACAACTAACCTGAAGTACAGTTTCTTTATTTTGCCTTTCTATTTGTTTTTTTTCTTGATCCTTTAATTTTTGTATTCGACTTGTATTTCTAGATTGTAAGACTTCTACTAGCCTATCCTTTTTTCTATCTTTACTTTGAGCTTTCTCTTTTTCTTTAAATGTTTCTTCCATCTCTTGCATTCTTCTTTTCATAAAATCTTGTTTTCTTTTCTCTTTTTCTTCCTCCTCTTTTCTTTGAGCTTCCTTTTGATCTAAAAGTATTTTTCTTTTTCTTTCAGCATCAACTTGTTTTAAATGCGTACATTGTTTTGCTAATCGCGTTGAAAAATTTTTCATAGATAATGGTTTAATAACAACATCTTCGTTTAATAATGTTTCATTATCTTTGTCATTGATTCTTTCCAATTCTACAATTGCTTCTTTAGTTACCAATTTATGATCTAGACTTCCTTTTTTTGATGTATTAGGACTTTCTACATCATTTTTATTTGAAGCTTTATGATTTTTTAATGACAAATAAGTACTTCGTGTCTTATTTTTATCAAACTCACTTGACTTTAAAGGTGTCTCTACTCTTGGATTGGATAACATATTAGGAGATACCACTCTTTCATCAGGCCCTTGCAAAGATTTTACATTTATACATTTGCTAGCTGTATCATTGTTATTAATAACATTAAAATTATTATTTGATAATAAATCTTCTTTATCAGACTGTTGCTTTAAACAATCTGTTTCTTGAGTTATTGGTTCCTTGTTATGCAATATTTTGCGTACTTTGTTTTTATCTTCAGTTTTTGTTTTTTTTAGAAGACTAAATCTCATTTCATCATTATCATCACTGCTGGAACTTGATACTGCTTTATTAGTAAACCAAGCAGCTTTCCTTTTGTTAGCTCTGTCATAATTACTGCTTATATTTTTTAATTCATTGAAATTAGAAGCAACCATGAGAGGTTTTCTGTCCAAACTGTTGTTATCAGTATCCACCTATATAAATGTTGAAAAAGAAGGATTAGAACTGAAATAAGTAAAGTGAAAAGAGAGTAGTCTATTTTTTTTATAGAAATATAATTTATTGAAAAATTTCAGTATAGTTTACACTTTTAATAACTGTCACCTGTAAATGTTTATGGGTACATATATCCTATGATAATACAGGTTAACAATTATTTGCAGAAATATTATTAATTATTCAATTTACTTTTATAAAAACTTATAGTAGTTACTTACTTACACAATCATTGAACCAGTATATATAAAGAATTTTATATCAAAACAAATATTCATTATTTAAATGTTTTTTAGTACATTATCCAAAATGCACATTTTTATGAATATTTTAATTTAATGAAGAAATTTACTTATTTTTTTTTTTTTTCACAAAGATATTGTGCAAGTTATGATTGGATGAATTTCATCAGAATTTTGTTTTTCTTTTATAGAACATATATACATCACACACACACACACACACACACACACACACACACACACACACACGTGCACATCATACATACATCATACACACATCATACAGACTCTTATATATATATATATAAAACAAAGCATAATAAAACAGCTAAATAAAAAATTATTATTCCTTGTTATTGATGAAAATAAATTTTTTTGAAAGTAATAGTACCCAATAAATTATTTTTATTTTCTTTTAATAAGCAAATTAACAAAACAAATTACTTTTGTGAAGTAAAGAATCAAAAACAAATAGAAGATATTTTTGTCATAAACTTGCAGTTTCATTTACACAATATATAAATTTTTTTTGTAGTAATACTCAGTAGATATATGAAACTACACAAGTTATGTTGTATTTTATAGAGAAGAGACTCACAACAAAAAATAGTTATTACTTCTGTGAGTCAATGGTATGAACGAGACATGGAGGTACACACCTGAATGGGTGTCCCCCATTGAAACTTCAATTGGGTTGAAACATGGCAACTGAACCATAGATCTGCCATTTCTTTCAAATGAATACTCAATTCATTCATTATTTTATTGCCTTTTTCAGTTGTATGCGCATCTTTACAAAATCTGAAAGGTATGCGCTCTTGAGCTGGAGGTCGCCTTGGTTGTTGTAAAGGCACATCGTTCTGATCAAAATGAGAATCTAATGGATTAATTTGCCATCTAATCAATTTTTTTTTACGTTCTGATTTGCTTTCTATACGTGAATTAGAACATTCCTGCATAGAATTCTTAAATTTTTGACGACATAAAAATTTATCTGCACCATCATCACTGACATCATCATCTGAACTCCTTCTTCTAGATGTAATGTTTTTCTTATCACGAACATTAGATGATTCTGAACTATTATTACGATATATATTGTATGAACAACTTGGTTTTGATCGGTCATTATCTGTTTCTTGTATTGACTTTGCTTTAATTGCTACATCTGGTACAGAATTATTAGTAGAATATGGTAAATCCTAAAAATTATTAATAAATCGTGTTACGTTAGTTAATCGATTATTACTGAATTTTTCTAATAAGTTACCTTTTGATTCCTTGAATTGTTTTCTGTTCTGGCCATTTCTCTAGATTCATGTATTATATTGATAATTTGCTTCATGTCATTAAGATTATAGTTTGGCTTGTCTATTCCCACTTCTGGATCAAAAATAAATATTCATATTAAAACATATGAAAATCTTATTAATGAATAATAATATATAGATGCATTGTTGATAAATGTCGCATTAAATATAACTTGTTAAAGTTATGCCAAATATTACTTTCAAGTTCTTTTTTCATCATTTCACTTTCTTCTTTTTCCGACACGGTCAAATTTTCTATATTACTTGACATTTTTTTAAAGACTTATCGTATCTACAGCAAACATTCATTCGTAAACAAAGATCTCTTTTTTTTTTTTATCAAATTACTGCAAATCTCATTTCACATTAAAAATATATCATATGATTTTTTTGATTATAATAAATTGAATGAACGATAACATTTACAGAAATAATGAAACAGGAAGAAAACTTAAAAGTGCATTTGTGAAAAACAAAGTAATCTATTATCTAGCTACACATACAATTTCGCAAATCTACAAATACGTTTAGTAGAATCTAGGACTGTCTTATGTGAACATCGTATAATAATGAAGCTATTTGATTGGCTACTTGCGCGATTTCTATTGGCTTGTATGCAACCAATCATATATCAATATTGTAAGATTTGTACTGTGTAAATGTCACTAATTGCGATGGTGTATGTCATTTGTACTTTTTGATAGTTAATCTTTATATAACCTCTATCAATTTTTTTGCTGTATTAATATCACTTTTTTTAAATAATTTCATAACATTAATCTGCAACTTAATTTTATGTATATTTCTTGGTTTTCATGTTTTTTTAAATTTCTTCTAATTTTAATATCAAATCATTTCAATAAAGTACAAATAATGTCAGGATTTACATGTAACTATTTTAACCTAACATGAACACCACGAAAATGTTCACTACTTTAATTAAAACGTGTTCAAAATTCAGGTGTTTATTTATTTAATAAAAATTAATTTTTAATAAAACATTTATATCTGCATTTTATATTTCAATTATTCTTGTAATCGTATATTTATTTTCAGTGCATTAAAATATTGTAATAATATTGTAACACAAAAAAGATATCAAAAACATAATATAAGAAATTTAGCTGTTATCTATGTTCGATATGATTATTTACATACAACTCCTATAAATTTAGTCAAAAAAAGAACTAAGGTAATATTTCATTAATATTTTTTCTTTTTATTGTTAAGTAATTGTTATTGTTAACTTATTGTTAAGTAATAGTAAGATGCTATGAATGTTTTTATTTAGATTGAAGAAAAAATTCCAAAACAAACTAAAAAGAAAGGACCAGTGATAAATTTATGGCAATATATGGAAGTTATTGAACTGGCAAATATTACACAAAGAGATATAAATGATATTTTAACAGTTACATCCATTGTAGACAATAAGAAGACATATTCCATAGAAACGAAATTTGATGATATAAAAATATTATGTAATGTAGTACAAATGTTAGGTTTTCGTTATAATATTATCTCAAGACCAGACAAGGTAGAAAAGGATGAGGAAGATCATGATATAACTAAACGGTAAAAAAAAAATAAAGAATTAATATGGACGTATATATATATATATATATATATATATATACGTCGTATATATATATATATATATTATTCATTTTGTATATATCTGCTAGACCACCAGCGGATGAATCTATATTAATAAATCGACGTCCAGTGGTAACTATTATGGGACATGTAGATCATGGAAAAACAACTTTATTAGATGCATTAAGGAACACATCAGTTGTAGATACAGAATTTGGTGGAATTACTCAACATATCGGTGCTTTTAATGGTATGTAATAAAAATGTTTTCTATCATGGACTAAAGTTAAACTAATTTTTTAGTGGAATTAATTACTGGTGAAAAAATAACATTTCTGGATACTCCTGGTCATGCTGCTTTTACTTCCATGAGAGAAAGAGGAGCACGAGTAACTGATATTATAGTATTGGTAGTAGCAGCTGATGATGGAGTAATGGAACAAACTATACAAAGCATAAATATGGCAAAATCAACAAATGTACCGATTATTGTGGCCATTAATAAAATTGATAAACATAATGCTGACATTGTAAGTAAATTATAATCTTATTTTAATCGTGATTGAGTATATATAAAGTTGGAGAAATATTTAGATAAGGACACAGAAGATGTTACAACTAGAAGGTATAAATGTTGAACAACTTGGCGGTGAAGTTCAGTGTGTAAATATATCTGCTTTAAAAAAAACCAATTTGAATGCATTAATAGAAGCAATAGCACTACAGGCAGAAATAGTAGGATTGAAAGGTGATCCCACAGGATTAGTAGAAGGTGTAGTTATCGAATGTAGAAATGATAAAACTCGTGGGAAATTGTCAACGGCTCTTATTCAACGTGGAACCTTGAAAAAGAGTGCTATACTCGGTAATATCACGTTTTATATATATATATATATATAATTGTTAGGAAAAAAGTGAATTACATATTAAATTTATGTTTTAGTAAGTGGTACATCATGGGCAAAAGTAAGATCTATGTTCGATCATGCAGGAAAGCCTGTTATACAAGCTAGTTTATCTGATGCAATACAAATTATGGGTTGGAGAGAATTGCCTAATGTAGGTGATGAGATATTAGAGGTAAAGAGTGAACAAGAAGCTCATATGGTTATTAGATATAGACAGAAACAGATAAATGATATTAAAGCTGAAGAACATAAAGAAGGTGCAGAGAAAAAATTGCAGCAACATCTAATTGTAAGATTGTTTACATAAATATTATGTTGCTAATAATATTTTCTTGTATGCCTTTAACTTTATTCTGAGTTATTATATATTAATTGATAGGAATATAAAGAAAAATTACATAAAAAAAGAATACTGGGAAGAAGACGTATTTCCGAGCCTAAGAAAAAAGAAAGTATACCAGATCTTACTCCTGCATTCAATATCATAATAAAAACAGATGTTGCAGGATCCGTAGAAGCTATTTTAGACGTTATTGGTACTTATACTGAAGATGAAAAATGTCGTTTAAATGTTGTACATTATGGTGTTGGTCCTGTTGCAGAGTCTGATGTTGAATTAGCAGCTACTTTTGATGGTATGTATGTATATATATATATCTCACACAAATCATATTTGCAAATGTGGCATAATTGTATTAAAATGATATTATTTTTCAGCTGTTATTTATCAATTTAATGTAAATGTACCAAGCGAAATACAAAAGATGGCTAAAATAAAGGATATTACTATACGATCTTGTAACGTCATATACAAACTAATAGATGATATCAAGAATGAAATTAATATGAAACTTCCATTCGAAGATCGTGAAGAAATAATTGGTAAGATTATTAAAATAATAATTTCTTATTTTTTATAGATTTTACATTGCAAAAGTTTATACACATTAAAGGTCAAGCGGAAGTTCTGAAACAGTTTGACGTAACAGTAGAGAAGAAACGTGTCAGTATTGCTGGTTGTCAGTGTGTTGAAGGTATTCTTAAGAGAAACGGAATATATCATTTGATACGAAATGAAAATGTTATTTATACCGGTAAGTTGAAAAAGTATATATGACTTTTATTAAAAAATTGAAATAAAGATCACAGGTTGATCATTCATTTCTGTAACAGGAAAATTACTATCACTGCGACATCTAAAGAATGAAGTAGACTCGATTAAAAATGGTACAGAATGCGGCATTAGATTGGACAACAATTCTATAACATTTCAACCAGGGGATAAGATAATTTGTTTTAAACCGTACAAGGAAAAGCAATCAATCGAATGGAATGCTGGATTCTAAGCATATTTTAATGACTGTTCAATTACGTTGAAAATTGGCAATACTATATAAGCATTAAATAATACAAATTAAATAATAATAAAGAGATATACTTACGATTCCTAATTCCTCGTATTTTCGATTCTATAAGGAAAATTAATGAGCAATTTCATTTAAATGTAAGTACAGAATTCTTTATTATTGCCTTAAGACGAGACATCGATGTTTTCTGGTATGACAAACTTATACTGTGTCTAACGTGTCAAGTAATTTGTTATTATTCGATTAAATCATAGAATCGTACGAGAAAGGAATCTAACTGTATCCAATTGAAAAGAGTTTACTCGTGAGTTACATTAAATCAAGGTGAGGATAGAAATCATATAGCCAATACGAAATGTAACCTGGAAAATGAATAGTGCATTTCAATGATGAACCGAATGATAGATATTGATGGTACCGAGACACGATATTACGAAGCATAAGTTTCTCTAAATCGACGCTGAAGATGATGATACGCCGTTAAGACACCACGTTTCTTTTTTTGAAGGCGGCAGGGTGCCGATTCTTGATTGGCCTTCATGATTTTAATATCCAACGGTTCAATAGGAATATCGTTGTTCGGATGTACAAAGAATGCGATGGAATGACGACCACGACCGCAATGTTCCGGTACAACTACACGATGTCTCAAAGCTGGAAATTGATCGTTGGTCCATTTGGCCAATATGGTCCCTGTGTTAACCAAAATAGCTCCAGGAAGATGACCGACCCGTCTCCACTGATCTCCACGCGGTGTTTGTATTTCTAAGCCACCTTCGCAATCCTAAAGAATAAAAGAAAGAAGAAAACAAATTCAGAGGTCTATCCTATTTCCTAAGCGAATAAAAGATAATAAAGGTGATACAGAAAAAAGGTAGACGCGTTATATTTTCATAGATAGATTGACCTGACCATTGTGTTCAAGATCACGAGAACCTTTTATTATCTCTTTATGTAATAACTTGCTATCTTATAGAAGCGAGGCTGTACGCATACCTGTGCGAGCAGAGTGAAAGTGCCGTAATCGCAATGAGCTCCGCAACGCGTCACGCCTGGTACCGGTGCACCAAGTGGTGGATAGTAGAGAAGACGAAGAGTCGTTTCGTTACCAGTTCCCAGCATGTGCGCGTGCTTCGTGAGCAGGAAGTCGGGAGATTGCTCTAGGCCCACGGCCAGAGCCTATAAGGCACATATCAGATACATTGTCCTGCTATTTAGAAGCTCATTGTACTCTTCGCTGTAACGCAACCGAAGAAACCAATCGTATTAGACAGCTTTTTGTTTTCCTCGATTGATTGATTGGTTTATAGGGTTACTTACAGTTTTTCTAACATTGGCAAAACAAAACATCGTTATCACATTAAAGAAAAATAATCATTCTCTAAGCGTCTCTTGCATCGACACTATACAACAAAGTCGAGTTTAGCTAAACGATTAGTAACGAAATATTATTTCTAAACGGTATATTCTATTTCTTTCTCAATTATTCAAAAGTGAAGGATAATTACAGTTAACAGCATGGCAGAGAGTTGTTTGAAATCTCGAGCTAGTTCTTCGACTGCGGGCTTAAATCCGGGTACTTCATCTTGCGGTAACGCTCCTTTGTGGCCGGTGACGTTGTAAGCGTGACGAATTTCTTCTTCATCCGAGAATCTAATATTCGAAAGTAAAAATATGTCAGAATCAAAAGTTATGCGAATTTTACGGATCGAAGGAGAAAAAGAAAATCACGAATATTCGTTTCTATTATATCCTTCGCATTAATATACCGAGAGATAAGAAAATAGAAAACCGTCAAGAGATGTACCTTACGCGTTTTCATTATTCTTTTATCTTCGCAGAAATGCCTACATTTTTATATCAACTTTTTCAGAATTTTCAATTATTAAACGATCATTACAATGATCCAATATATCTACATCCACGGAGTTAACAAATTAGCTTTCTTTTTTTATTCCTTTTTATTTTTATTTTTATTTGTCTAATTAGTTCCTCGATTAATATTTTTCTTCTTACAGTACTTACAAGAGAAATAGTGAGATAAAAAAAGAGTAACAAATAATTACACGATGTAAGTGTAAATGATATACATTCCTAGCTTTTACGATCAATGAATCTTGGTCTTGTTTTTGTTGTTATTGACATTGTTGTTACTCTTTGTTTGTTTTCTTTTTCACTATTGATTCATACGCACCAAACCGTTTCACGTCGTACACCAATATCTATACTTACTTCTCCATTCCTGGCTTGACATATCCGTGATTAGTCGAAGGATCACGTTCGTACTTGCTTTTTGTTTCTTCTGACAATTCGGAAAACTCATCTAGTGCTCTGTACGCGGCCTTCAACTGCAATCACGCGAAAACGAAGAGAGGATTCTATAATCAATTGACGATCATATATTATATGGACGTACAATATAAATATATTATATCGAGTTGAAAGATTTGCGATCTTATTTTTTTTCTTTCTTTTTTGACTTTAAAAAGAAGAAAGAAAAGAAAACCGCGAGTCTTTCAAATTGTTCTTGTATGTAATACAAATTTCTTTCTTATCTTCAATACAAATTCATAGCTTAATTCGATGATTATTTATTTTAGTAAAGATTTATCTTTGACTTAAATGCATATAAATGTCGATACAGAGTTTGATATTAAATAAATTTTTCTTCAGAAAGGTGATCGATCCGATCACGAATCCATCGATATTTTGTTATCATTAAATGATGTTGTCAACAATGACAATAATAATAATAAACAATAAGCGAATAAAATACATGAAAAGTGGAATTATCGATTGTCATATATGTAAATACATAACGTGGTTTTAATCTCGAGAAAATTAGTAGGATCTCGAGAATGATCGATTGATCGATGATCGTCTTTAGCATCGACAATGCACGTATATATTGTTACTCTTTTCAGAGTTACGACAATTTATTTAACTAAAAAAACAAAAAAAATATATGTGTATGCATAATGAACTGTTGCATCACTATTGTGCAGGATAATAGCAAGTTCAAGTGGCGAGGTCGTTGTACATGCAATCTAAAAGACTTTTATCACGAGCCCTTGAAAACTTCGACGCTTCTCCACCGATACATAAGTATATGTCTACATTCATTTTATTAATATACCATCCTCTCCTATCAATATGATTCAACGTTTGCATGCTCATCGCCATGATAGCAAAATGTTTTTCACACTTTCTTAAGCTATACTGCATTGGAAAGATGATGAAAATAAATAAAGTTGTGATATGCATTACATAATAATCCTTGTTTGCTTTGTGTTATCTATTCTATATTAAATACATATACAAATACTAAAATTGACTTTTAAAGTTGATGTAAAAAAAATATAAAATTGTTAATCCTCTATAATGTTATGTAAATTAAAAATCATACGTTTATACGTACATACATATATACATATATATTTGTATTTTGTAAGTTATTTTTTGATTTTAATATCCAATTAATTATTTCTTTATATTCAACAATTTTTATGTTTTATACATCCATACATACATATATACATACGTACGTACGTATATATAAGATATTTTTCATATATATAATAGATTTTACTATAACTACTTTAAAGTGGCTATTATATTATATAACTTTATAATATTATAACTTACATTATTACAAAATTTATAATAAGTAATTACATGTATATAATATGTCATACTTAGTATGGTATAATTATACTAATATAAAGCTATATTTGTATATAATTATACATCATTTTTAAAATTATATTACTTTTGTATAGACGCTTTACATAAGAATTATAGAGGATTAACGAGAAAATACGAATTATTTAAGATTTATTTATTGTATTTACAGATAATTTCATTGATTAATAATGAATTCAGCAATACCTTACATTCTGGAATGCCATGATTAACGAGTAAAGCCAATCCTTTTTCCGATAACGCTCTTACTAATTTCGTGGCGACTTGCTTGACAACTCCTTTCTGAGGACTCCTTTCGGTCCCTGAAAATATAGAAAAATTTCTAATTATAAAAGATCGTACAGAAATATAAACACAATATGAAGGTTAAGTCGTTTATAATGATAAGAGTGATTCGTACGTACGAGAGAAAGAATAACGAGAATATTATTATTATTGTTATTATAGTTTTCTTATCTCTTACTACGCTATGTCACCGAACATAAACTTTGATCGTTCATTCAAGAAACGTTTCATCGATACGCCAACTGTACTGTCCCCCTCTGCGGAATAGATTTAAACAAGACCGCAAGTGGGTGACACAGATATTTTCTTGACAGACTTTCCGTTACCTCTCTTTCACAACATTTCTTTTTTATTTTTTATTCTTTTTAGTTTACTTTCAATATTACGAATGCTTTCTCTTTTTGTTTTTCGTCATCGATCATTGTTCCTGCATTCCTTTCAAATGTTATCAGACAAGAAAAAGAAAAAAAAGAGATATAAAAAAAAAAACTTTTTGGATTGTTCAATATCAAATAGCCAAGTGTATTAGAGAATATATTTTGCATTCTGTTTTATCCATTTAACATTGTAATTATCATGATCGTAAGACTAAGATCTCCAAAAAGTATCTATATAACCTCTTTCTGAAAGATAGGTAGATATAGATACCTATCTTTTACCTTGACCTCGACTTTAATAAATGTTCGAATGTAACGCTGTTAGAAGAGATAACGGCCTCCAGATTAATATGTTGAAACTGATTCACCACATCCTTGGACGATAGCAAGCCACTTCCTCAATCGACTTTGAATAAATAGACGAATGATCAAATCTAGAAAGTGTTTTTTTACTCATATCAAAAATAAAATATAAAATTTTCTCTCTTTTTCTCTGATTTGATAACTATCACGTTCGTTTTCGAAAATAATAAATTTAAATAAGGAAAAGAAAAAAACATACGAGATACATAAATATATTTACGAATGAAAAATCTTGTTTATCGTATAATAAATATTCAATTTATATCAAACTATCCGTAAAACATATATATGTATGTATGTATGTATGTATGTATGTATGTATGTGTGTGTGTGTAGATATCGTAGAATCATGTTGAGATAAAATGCATTTTTTCTTTTAATTAAAGAGGGCGTTGCAATTGCATATCGAATTTTGTTGCAGCAGGCGTCAGAAAAACAAATTTTGTATGCCACCTTCTAGGAAAAATGTTAACCTGATATATAACAATAAATAATTTATACAAATAACGAAATGTATATTGTTTAAAAATTTTGCAAGCACGTCTGTCTCATTGAACATTTTCTGTTAGATACATGAGTCGTTTTTTCAAGAACTTTTTTTCTTCCTTGTTTTTTTTTTGCGAGATTGAACGAATAGTAATCAACGATTTGCGATTCAAAATAATTAGTTAATTGTAGTAACCAATAGTTTATATTATTGTATTCTGGATGTAAACGACTCTTTTCATGAAATTATCGCTAATGAAAAAATTCTACAATGACTAAGTCACACGTGCCGAATGATATTTGCAAAGAAACGATAAATACACGAAACGATAAAGAAATAGAGAGAGAGAAAAAGAAAGAGAGAGAGAGAGAGAGAGAGAGAGAGAGAGAGAGAGAGAGAGAGAGAGAGAGAGAGAAGTATCAAATTAGATAAAACGATCCTATTAGTTTACTTAGCAAAACGTAAAGATGAAGTGAATTCATACGAATTGTTTAACAAATGATCGATATAACGAACTCTACCTACTTTCTTCAAATTCTCACGTATTTCGATAATGTGCTATAGTTAGATCCATTTAGAATAGAAATTACGACGCTCCTTTGCGATAGTTTTACGTTTACACATATGTAACCAAGATAAAAAAGAAAAAGAAAGTTATATTAAATTGACGTAATAGATTTTATCGCAAATATTTTTTTTTGCAAAATCTGAAAGATTATAGAAATACAATAGAAATCATTTATCAGTTGATCACAAAGATATCATGGAATTGTCTAGTTTTTATTCGATAGAGTATTGCGTTCAAAGTAATAATACTTAGAATTGTCCAATGACTCTTTTACAATAAATTTCCAATCAATCGATTTATTTCTCTGATTGTATTATTTATGTATCTATGTATGCACATATTTCTTTTTTAGATTTTATTACTAAACGATCATTACATATACACTTCTAAATGAATCATTTTATATAAAACTATCTCTTTTTTTCTTTTTTTTTTTTTACGAAAGATTTTAATGAATATGCGACGATATATCATCATATACTTCCACGAGAAGTGCAAGTATCTGGTTATTCAATGAATCGATTATGTACATAATATACAAATGTCTTATCATGCATACCTATATATATGTACAAATATCCATAGATACATATATCTCAATGTCGATAAATCATCGTTGTCATCGAGAGAAGTGTATCGTAGTAATGGATTGTAAATTATATAGAGCATATCCAAATACCAATCAAATCAATGATGCCGAGTATTTACTAATCCAATGATATTTATGCACACATACATACATACACACACACACAAAATGCTTTAATGGATATATATTGTAGTAATTGCAATATCATCATTCTTTCTTTTATGTATGATGTACATACGTACGTTATATATATATATATATATATATATATATATATATATTATACACATATATGTGCACACATACATATCAACCATATACGTATTGCGTGTGCTTTTAAAGTCAGCATCCGGTAACGGTACATGCGTTCGATCGTTATTGTATATATGTAGGTGTACTGAGCGAAAGTATGGAGAGAGGGATATATAGAGGGAAAGAGAGAAAGAGAGAGAGAGAGAGAGAGAGAGAAAGAGAACTGTCGACTGTCGGTACCAGGAGAAACCAGCGAAAATTTTCACTCGATCCTATGTATTTTCATTTAACATGAACTACAGAAATAATATTTTTTTTTATACACGTATACAAAGTTACGATGAGTATACAAGTTAATACGAAGAAAGAAAAAAATAAAGAAGAAGAAAAAAGAAAAGAATGCGACATGAAACATGTTCAATTAAGATATATTATTCAAAAGTAATATATGGAACTTTAATGTAATTATTGTGATTTTATCTTGCTAATACGTTAGATGGATTTAAAATAGAAAAAAGAAGAAAAAAAAAGAGAAAAAAAAGGAAGAAAACGTGAAAATGACAAGAATCTTAATCGACTTCAATCTAAATTACAACGATAAAATAAATAACGCGGATATACAGATGTTCTTATCTTCATCGATTTAACGATAACGATTTCGATATTCTTAAAACTTTTTTCTTTTATTCCTTCTTTTTTTTTTCAAGTGTAGGGACAATCCGTGTTTACTTTTAAGATGGCGACGATGATAACTGTAAGACGTTGTTGTTTCGTTATCAGAGATATTTCGTATTTGTGTTGAAAAAAATCATTTTTAACGATGTAACAATCTCTCTCTCTCTCTCTCTCTCTCTCTCTCTCTTTCTCTCTCTCTCTCTCTCTCTCTCTCTCTCTCTTTCTCTCACTTTCTCTCACTTTTCTCTCCCTCTCCCTCTCGCTCTCTAAGTATTCAATCGAGAGTAAAAAAGAAAAGAAATATCCAAATAATTTCCACGACGGCAAATTTATAAGCAATTTTATAAGTGGTCAAAGAGTTTAATCATTTATTTAATGCGATTTAATCAATCATAAGAATGGACTTTAACCTAAAAGAAAATACAATTTCGCTGATAATAAGCTCAAGATCGCAAAGTACGATAAATATTTACTGGGAAAAATGAGCCAATGACGTCGCTTATCGGCAAGGTTTCTTTTACGAGAATTCAACGCAACTTCGCACAATTCTTCTTATGCCTTGAGAGAATATTCCATCGACAATGACAACAAAATCAAATAACATTTTCTCTACAGAAATTTCATTTAAATAAAATAAAAAGAATGTATATTTCCCATAGACATGTGTACATATATGAAATTATACGATTTTCAAACGACGTAATTATCATGACGATTTACGAAGTACACACTTATACACGCTTACGTAAGTCACGACGTTGTAAAAGAAAAGAAAAAGTAAATAAATAAAAAAACAAAAAAATAGTAATAATAATACTTCTTCTACGTAAGTGGTTTTTTATATTGCATTTTTTAAAACAGAAGGATGGAAAAAAATCAATTAAATTCCGAAGGTCGATCAGAATCATTTTTATCTCTCAAATCATATTTATCTAAATCTTTCTCGCGACGGTGTTATTCTATGTACTATTAAATATGTTCCAGAAGGAGCATGAACATAATTCAATCGTGTAATTCCTTGCTCGTGGTCGGTGTCACGGCCGAGATATGAACGAGTCGTGAGAAACGATCGAATTTAAAAGGGAAGAAGAAGACGAAGAAGAAGAAAGAAATAAAGATAGAAATAATTTTTCTTTCGTCGAAGAATCTCGATTTGTTTTGATGATAATTGCATTTGCATTCTCAAAAAAATATCAAAATTTTTTTCTTTTATTCTTATTCCATATAAATATACGAAGCATATCGCGGTATATATATATAGTGTACTCGTGCACGTAATATATAGCGCGCGCGCATACACACACACACACACAACTACTACGTATCTCCTTTTTTCGTATACGAAGCCATCGCGTGTTTGTATTTTATTGTAGTATACATATATATTCTTTCTCAGTAGACAGAAGTCGTCGTTCACAATTCATAGACGATGAAACGGACGATCGATGCAACTGCCAAGAATATCTCCCACCTCTTCCCCCTATCTCTATAGCTATAAAGCACGACGATCTCTGCTTTTGATTTATCTCTTTCGGAGAAACTACATACGTCAAGCGAATTCTCCGATCTTATACACCTTTGCATTTCTCGACTCTTCGCATAACCCTTTGTTCTTAAAACTATGAAAGATTATATTCCTATTTTTTAAAATTTTATTGCGAACGAATTAACGATTTATAAGCTGAGCAACGAGATACTGATGTTTTACATTCCTAAAAAAAAAAAAAAAAAAAATAAAGGAAAAGAAAAAGTAACTGTAATGATTTATAAAAAACATAGATATAATTTTCTCTAGTCTTTTTCAATATTGTGTTTATCATCTTTATCATTCTTATCAATCTCATTATGAATATCTTGTGGAAACTTTGTCTGAATGCATTGACATCTCTTTCGTCGCTTATATACTCAGTTGGCACTATTTACTACAATTTTCTTTTATTTACGTCATAACTTGAATATACTATATATATATATATATATATATATGTATGTATGTATGTATATATATTTAATATGAATGTTAAGAAAAGGAAAAATTGTAATTGGTACAAAAATCATCGCTTGTAACGACGAAAACTTTTAACAAATACTTTCTTTGTTTTTCTTACTATTTTTCTTTCGGGTTTTTTTCAAACACGAATCGTCTCGTTAATGAGTTTTCATTGATCCAGGAATAAAGGGGGAGACTTTTGCAATAATAGAAAACGATGACAGTTTATTCACGTCATTGGCCATCAAAAGACGTCAACGTCGTGTAATACGCTTGCGCAAGTTAGAATTTTGCAACGTCTACCTACGATGCCTTCATTCCAAACAGGATAACACACGAACGTTTTGTGGATTCTCTATTGGATTGACTTATATATATATATGTATGTGTGTATGTATACGTTATTTTTTTTCGTGAATAAAAAACCGGTTCTAATGAAGAAATAATTATTTTTGAAATCGTGTTTTCGTGTATTTTAAAATAAGACGTATAAACGATTACATTCCTTTTCTTCTTCTGCTTCTCCTTCTTTTTCACATCCGTTTCGCAAAAGCGCGTCCTGTTTCTTTGCAAATGATAATGCACTGCCTGCACTTGGCGTCTTAGTTCGTAGTTGCCATAGATACACACATCTAATTACAGGTTTTTACATGAACGATGCATAGCGAGTACATATCTATGCATATTTAGACATAAATATATACGTAGAATCAATCGCGTTACATTAAAGTGGCCTTTAGATGACACTTGTCTCTTGTACTTTATACCAACGATCTTTCGTTATTATTATATTGATCTTCGATCATTTGTAAAAATATTCGAAATAATGTCATTTACTCGCAAAAACATGAACACAAAAGGTCGAATTTTTCAAGTTCATGCGTGTGAAATTTCTCTTTCTCTCTCTCTCTCTCTTTCTCTCTTTTTATTGTAAGACGGTAGGATAAGTATAAATATATGTTGCACGTTAGCTATATATAAAACTTACTATACATATATATACCGGTTTGACTGGAACTATACCATACCAGTTTTGGAGCATGCTTGTTCAGTCAACTTCGCGCGAGATTTACGCGATCATATGCAATCCTCGTGGGGTTCGTTTGTTCGTTTTCTCTTTATATAGCAGAAAAGAATTCACTAACGGAAAATTTCTAACTATGTACTCTTCATAATATTGAATTACTCGACGATCGATTACGTTGATTATTTTTTACAAAAACTACAAGAAGTCGGATCGTGAATTCTTTCTTACAGTTAAGTTTATAAGTATATCGTACGAGATTTATATGATTTTTGTATCATGAAGCATCTCTCTCTCTCTCTCTCTTTCTTCTTTTTCTTTTTTTTTTTTTAGTCAAAGTAACAACTTTCCATGGTCGGAATCGACAACACAAAGGAAACAGTCATGATACGTGATATCTTACTGTCGACGATGCGTGACGCACGTACATCACATGTCTTTTTCTACATACATATACTTCTATATGTATATACACATCTGACTCTCTCTCTCTCTCTCTCTTTGTTTTATATATTGTATTATTTTTCCTAATATGTGTTTAACGATTAACCTTTTTTTTTCGTATCAATGGCTAATAATTTTCGATAAAAAGTTTACTATTTTTCATATCATTTATAATTACGAATATTCTTTCCGTAAAAAAATTTTTTGTTTTTTAATTAAGAAAAGATTTAAAAAAAGAATAAAAGAAAATTAAGAAAAAACATAACGAGAAAAAATATTTCCTAATAGAAGTAAAATACTCTCAATAGGAGTTAATAAGGAATTTTCGCAGATTAAAACGTCATTTTTCTTAACATTATTCATCATCCCACGACATTGTTTTCTTTTACTGCAATTATACACTTAACTCATAACAATGAAATTGCCGCGATTATCCTCAACGAAAAGCTTCGAACGATCGAGAATACAACTAGTTTATTTCTATTATCGTTGCAATCGAATAAATAAATCGATTTCATGCGCTCTACTCAATACTCTGTAACCTAATTTTTCTTTGTATCTGCAAAAAAGAAGAAAATAAAAAACAAAATTAAAAAATAAAAAGTAATCTGATGTCATGTAGTTATAATATTATTAATATATAAAAAAAGATCAAATAATGAAAATATCATATTCTATATATATATATAAATATATATATAAAATACTATATTAAATATAACTTGTACATAAGAAACATGTAAACAATTTCGAGTATGAAGTAATAATTCATTTTTAGACGATAAAGTGAAATAAAATTAAACGTAAAATATAGATATATACATATGTATATAAGTATACGATGTTATCGAGAATTGAATAAAACGATATAGAAAAAAATAAGAAAAAAATGGAGTTATCGTTCAAGCAAAGATGGGAAGGATGATCGGATTTTTGAAAGAAAGTAAAAACGTAGTGGAACGAAATCGAGTTTGGTATATCATGATGGGACACCCTATATAAACGTTCGAGGGCGCCAAGGGAGGGTCCGCCCTTCTTTGTGAAAGGGGCTCTGACCTCGATGGCTCGTCGGGTTCGAAGTAGGCGCCTCCGACTATATACTCTCTGCAACTCGCTCTCTCAGGTTCTTGCTTCGAAACGAAGACGAAGACGTAGACGAAGAAGACGAAGAAACGAAGAAGCAAGCTGTTGGCTTCGTTTTATTCGGTTGCATGTCGCTCGTCGCTTTCTTTGCTCTTTGGCAGCTTGCCTGACCTCGTTGCCAAGCAACCATAAAACAAAGTGCGTCCCTTTTATCTTCGATTCTCGAATTTTTTTATCGATACATTTCGATAAATTGACGTTTTCAAAAAAACAAAAGAGAGAGAGAGAGAGAGAGAAAGAAAGAGATGTAGATATATACATATGTAGATGTTATCCAAAGAGTCACGTAGCAGCATCGTATCCAATAAGGAGAGGTTGTATGCAAATGATATAAAAAGGATAACGAGAAAGGAACAAAAAAAAAAGTAAAAAAGAAACATCTCGTTCTCTGATATAACCAGTTGCTCCAATGTACATATGTAAGTCGTTTGCTCGGCTACGTGACTCGTCTTTGAAAATGATATACATACGTACGTAGCTGTAATTATTCTCTAATGTTTCACTTTAATTTCATTGTACTTACGATTTGTACATAGCTGTTTTTTGATATACATATATACGTCATACATATATACATCCGTGTGTGTGTGTGTGTGTTGAAAAAACAAACCGAGATAACGTGTCTTAATAAGTTTGTCGAATTTTGTAAAAAAAAATATATATATGTACACACGCACACACACACTTAAGATTTCCTTATCGATTTCTACAATATAACTGGCAACAGAGATATATATTATTTACGCTATACGACACGCGTTAATAACGTGTATTGATAAATTATTTCACGAAATATATCGCGTTGGAAAAGACAAAACAGAGTAGGAAAAAAAATATTCGCACGTGTGCGCGCGCTCGTCAGCGACGTAGCGCGCTCCGAAGTTAAGTATAACATTCAAATTTGATATCGATTTCGCGCCATTCGTAACGTCGCGACTGACGACGTTAACCGACTTCGAGCGAAGAATTAATCGTACGATAGAGATGTTAGACGCTTCAAAATCGATCGTGATCTAATTGTAAAAATGATTAAGAAGAAGAATTATACGTTTGAGAGACTTACCCATATGAGCGAGGTCAATAATCGGCACTTCGCATTTGCTCAACAGAGTCTCACAAGTTTGGGTCACGATCGGTGCACTCGTACAGCAACTCATCTTCCCGGCCAGTTTCTTCTCCTTCCAAGATATTCGAATTTCTCCTCCTTGTCTCTCCTTTTCCTCTTCTTCCTTCTCTCAACCTTGTTCCGAAACTTTCCAAGAATGACAGTAAATTCGTGATCGTCTCGCGAAACGAGAAAACGCGCCTCTTATTATTTCTTTCTTTTCCTCTCTACACACGACCTCGACCAATAGCGTCGCACGTGAGAGAGAAGGATATATAGAAAGAGATAGAAGTACAGCAAGTAAAAGATGGATAGACAGATGGAAAGAGAGAGAGAGAGAGGGAGAGAGAGAAGCGCAGCGAGTAAGAGAGAGAGAAAGAGTAAACCTAACACACTTCACACTCTCAACTACCACGTGCACGAACTCGGCCAGACGAGTCGTCGTTCTGCGAAGCGTACGATATCGTTTCCTTCACTGGAATATCCAAGAAATCATGCTATAAGTGTCACTCCGTTACTTTTTTCGCGTTGCGTCGTTGGTAACTAACACGATGAAATTTGTCGCTTGAAACGAGCTTCTGAAAGAAGCGTGATGGAAATAGCGTAGATCTTTCTTTTCCTTTCCTGTTCCTGGACGGACGCGAAATATAACCCTTTAACGGTAACCATAAGAGACAAGTTTATTATGGGGCTGATGGTGGGGTAGATAAACGTGTATAAGACTGTGAACTTGTGGGCACATGCTACGACCAGTGAACGGTATTGCGTGGCGTGTGAGACAAGCACTCGTAGAAAATAAGAGAAAAATATGGGAAAAGAGAGGGGGAGAGAGACAGAGAGCGAGAGCGGGAAAAGGAAAAGTAAGGTAAGAAGAAAAAATAAAAAAGAGAGAGAAAGAGAGGGAGAGAGAGAAAGAGATACGCGACACGGTGTTACGCGAAAGAGCGAACACGCGAAGCTGACTAACGCGCGGATGTTCTCCGACTGAGGTCGTACTTCGTACGAACGGTGACGCGCGTCTGAATCCTTTCAACGAAGTTACCCGAGCGCGATCGGGGAGAGTCGAACGTTCCCGAATCGAGCCGAACTTCGCGATCCGCACAACGAGGAAACCTGTCCTTCGGAGGCACTACTTTATCGCTGCGCATGCGCAAATTCGAACAGGTTATTACAATGCCTCGGGTAATTTGAAATTTATATTAAAAAAAATATTTTCTTCTTCTCATTCTATATAATAATATGATTTTACGAATATTCTAGTCGTTTTTATTACTCCTACGAATATATTAATTCTTGTTATTAATTCTTGTCTGCGAATAATCAATTTTTGTTTATTATCGCGTATATGTATTATCGAAATTTTTAAATATCCGACAGGAACATTCTGAATAGATGCATGATTAAAATTCGATATTAGATATCTCAAATTTGATTACGATCACATTTTTCTTAATCTACATTTGAATATTTTTATGTAGATTGCAACTTAATACTCTTATCGCAAAAGGAATTGTGCTCGTTCTTAATGCGATTTTTAAATTTAGCAACATAGGATATTTCGAGCATCGTCTTATGGCGACGGGGAGTTTCAGCAATGCAAAACGTAGAGCAAGTCGTTCGAGCAAGCGTCGTCACAGTTCTATTAAAGTCGCGACTCGACGTAGAAATCCCATTTATGTACGTGCTACATTCCCTAATGGACTTTCCACTTATGCAAACAAAATCAAAATTCGACCTTCGATAATAGGAAGAAATAAATAATAATTGTGATGTACGTGCGCAAGGTGGTTAACGCCGACTCATATGTTGTATTTCGCATTTTGTCAAGAGCACCCATTCGTTTACTATACTATAATTAAAAGAAAAGAGAAAGAAAGAGAAAGAAGAAGAAAAGAAAAAAAGAGAAAAGGAAGGTACGTACCTGATAACCCAAAAGGATCGTCGCTATCAAAGGAAAATTCTTCCTGATGATATTTTCACAGTTCATGAGAACTCGGTTCTATCGAAATAATCCTTTTTCCTTAGATTCTTTACAAACCACCTCGTGCGATGCTTTGGACTGTACTGATCCAGTCGCGACGACTACGAAATTCAAATAGGGGATCCACTAGTCCCCCACCATCGCTTTGTCGACGATTATGCTTCCCACCTTTTAGACAACTTACCTCCAATCATAACAAATAATACTTGTATTTTGGATACCGGCATTCACACGGTATTCCACGCGTGACGAAATATTTTCCTCGTTTCTAGAAAACAGATTATTAGAAAAAATGTACTATCATTCTAGTGTAAGTCGTACCTTCGCTTACGTTATCGTGCGTATTAGTTTTTAATGTATGTAAGTACACACATTTAATAAATCATTTGGTAACATCTGCGTCAATATTCTTCCGATTATACATACCCATTCATATTTCGTGCTGCGGAGTATTTTTCAATTGCAATCTTAACGCGTAATCCTTCTTCAGTCGGTCATAATCTCTTCGCGTCTTTGTTCTCTCATTGTTCGCGCTTAGAAAAGTGCATATAATGAAATTAACAAATTCAACGAATTCGTTTGGTTAACAAACGTTTCCTTGATATCCTATGCTCCTCGTGAGTACTCGGTTTGATTCTCGCTACCTCAGAAGTTTCAATAGTGTATTCCATAGTAGGAGAACTACATCGGGAGGGAGAAGAATGCAAAGATTTTTGTCGACTTTTCTTTCTTCTTGTAGATCCGTTCTTTATAGGAGATAAACGTTTTATCTTTATTCCTTTTTGTCCAGACTTTGTTTTATCTCGTGGTACCGCTTTACAGACCGACGAAGTAATATAACGATCGTTTTTCTTCTTACTCGAGCTAAAACGATCAATAGTTAATTAACTATAAAGATATTAAAAGGAGTACAGAAGCAAATACAGGATATAGAAAGAAATCAAAAGGAAAACGAAAAAAGGAAACTCGAGCACTTTACCAATTTTCGTTGTTTCGAAAATTGTAAAATTTTGTACAAATTTATCCTTCGTGTAATGCAAAACAGCTTTTTCATGAAACTACGTGACTGTGCTCACCTATTCGTTTCTGAAAGGACACAGGTAGATCCGTCCATCGAGCTCAAAGAAGAGACAGGAAATCGAATTCTTTCAGAAATTCTATCGATCATCTACATATAAATATAAATCCTTAAGACATTATCGAATGATCGTATCGGTCGTATCGATGATGTATCTTTGTTTACGTACTCTTGCTATCAAAAAAGCTAATAGAGCTTGCGTGACGATCAATGTAGTAGTCATGACATATGCTATCACGACGATCCTAATTATAACTGGACTGATAACTTCCGCACAACCATTTTCATTGATACTTTTAATATCCTTATCCATCATCTCGGCGTGTACGCATGGAGTCATCGAACGTAAGCTACAACAACTAAATGGTACTCCACGATCTCGAAATTCTTCGTCGGAGATTCCGTTATCATAAATCATTTCGTCACGTGGCGCATAATCCGCCATCTAAAGAACAAGTATAACATATCATGTCTGTTTTTACATTTTTAACAATTAACATATATCAAATATTAAATATAAAATAAGGTAAACATGGGAGAGGGAGGGAGTGAGAGAGAGAGAGAGAGAGAGAGAGAGAGAGAGAGAGATCCCTATCCTACCTGCCAATCGAAAAGAAACCAATCGGTGTAAGAAGTATGGCCGCAACATTGGAACACGAATTGTAACTCGTCTATCGCATATTTGTACGACGCCATGTTAACGTAAAGATGCATCGAAGCGTTGAATAAATTTACAAGAGTTTTCTGTTTTACGCTAATATGATATCCGATGGAGATCAGGGTCACGATGTTTAGAAGAACGCACATCGTTATTACAAATAAAAGGCATTTAAATAGTTTCTTAAGTTTCGAGCAACATAGCGACATTTTGTATCTGAAATAATTATATTACACGATACGCATATATTTATATTTATATGTATATGTGTGTATAAAGATCTAAAATTATAAGGATACTATAGGGATATCTAATATACCAAAGTAATCGCGTAAATACATTGCGATATTTTATGCGAAAAATAATATGTACTTGTGTCTAACAAATTTTCAAAGGACAAAATAAATGTAAACGTTAGAAATATTATACGTATCAACATACTTGCGTATAATACGAACAGCTAACATAGCTGTTGGCAAACCAACGATAATGTCGAGCAAGGTGAGAACAACAGGACGTAAACCACCAGCGAATCGAATCACTTGCCATTCAGCTATTATCTCCAGTAACAACATGAAAAAGCGTTTTATTTCGAAGATAGCTAAGGTGAGGGAAACGCCGTAAACGAATTTCCCCTCCCAGCCACAATTACAAGCGATTGTTTTGTTTCTTCTCTTCTTAAATATTATCGGATCGGGACGATCGCAGTCACAGTTCAACGGAGTCTTCGACATTCAACAATGATTCGTTCCACGGCTTATTAGATCTCTTCTGATTTTGTAAATTTTCTTATAATCGATATTAACGCAATTAATCTTATCCCGTATCACTCGTACTTTTTGATAATCATGGAAATAGATATTACCTACAAACGAAACAGAAAGAAACGAAGTGAATATTATAACGCAGTATTATAGATATATAGATCTGAAATGTAATATTGAGTTAGCCAATAAGTTATGTCGACATTTATTAGTTTGTTAAATAAGCGTATATAGAGATATTGTATATAACATATCAATATTGATTTGGTTAACGATAAATGAATAATTATTAGTAAGTAATACCGATAATTTACGATATTTCAATATAAACAATAAATGTCGTACATTATTTGTTTATTAAAAATATTGATATTACTTATTGACCAAGTCAATACAATTAATCGTATCGTGACCGTAATTAATGGATCGTATAAATGGAGCGTCGAAGTTGCTTTGAATTATACGCACATATGAGAATATATAGGAATATTTAGAAGCTTGTGTTTTAATAAAAATATTGTAAACGTTATTAAAAATGATATATAAGGGCCATAAACCATTTTTGGGTACAGAATATTTTTCAAGCTAAATTTATTCGTATTAAAAACTTTTGTATAATATCGTTAGGAATTACCTTGACAAAACAAAAGCGCTAGACTCTTCGGATATTTTTATCGGTCATGCGAGTTTGTTTTCCTTCGATCGATCTCCGTAAGACGGCAGTTTATCTCTCGTGAAGAAGAAGTAAAAAAAAAAAAAAAAGGAACAGAAAAAAGTCTCGTTTACAAATTTTACTCACGATGTGATATGACGTATCACTCGTCCCGGTGAAATTAACAAAAAACTGTTAAAAGAAAATGGACAGATACATAGGTGTAGTGACGTCATAGTTAAATGTTCGACAAAATTATCGAAGGTCGTGTTAGATATAGGAGTACTTACTGAATTAATAGAATTGCGAAAAGAAATTAGGTTCTTTCGAAATTACGATATGCAATAAGGAAAGGAACTTTAAATGCTTCTGGTAGAATGTCAACGTAAAACGTATCTTGTCGATACAAGCTCTTTTCTCTCTTTCTTCTTCTTTTTCTTCTGCTTCTGTCTTTTATTACTTTTGCTTGCGTAGCCTTTCAAAGTCGATTGGGTTCTCTGGATACGTGAAATTGATTTAAATTATTATCTTATAGAAAGAAATATATCCGATATTGATTTTCATAATGTATAGTAACGAAATATACATACATTATATTATATAAATATAAAAATTTATATTATATTATATATATAAAAAATATTTATATTATATTATATATATATATAAAATATTATATATTAATTTAACAAAATATTATTTCGCTTTGTTATCCCTTTTGATCTTGTTAAAAATTACATAATAGTATGTAGGAACGTTATCTGATACTATTATACATACATAGCTCGATACGAATGACATCATATCTGAACTATATAATTGCATATTTGTTTAAAGTACATATTCACTTCATTTCTAAATGAAATGAAAGTAATAATTAATTTGTAATATAATATTCCGATTAGCTCTAAGAGACTCAATTTACCTTATGATTAAATATTCGATGATATCTTTTACATAATGACAGTTAATTATTTTTTTTCTTTTTAATTTACACATTCATTTGACGTTATATCGATATATGTTAACGTGCGATTGTTTTACGCCGAACGACCAATAAGCAAGAAACGGAAAGTGTTCGGTTAAATATATAGCCAATCGCATTTGACTGTTGAAGAACTTGCGAAATATAACGGACCACCAATAGTTGGTTGCAATCAGGTATCGATGTACAAATAGTTGCAGGTTAAAAATGAATTTACTATATTGCGGCATGCTTTGATAATCTAAAAACAGAAAAAAAATATATATATAAGATAATCGTTGATTTATTATTTTCCATAAATTCACGATAATCACTATGAAATCAGAACTTACCTATATTAATAGAATGATTATTATTAGTAGCGACTGACGAAGCTAAGTGTAGAGTGAACGCAGTGAACGCATGTGGATCCAAATATGGATTAACGGGCCAAAGTCCTTTCAAAAGGACATGCCCCATATCGTTGAAAATTTTCTTACTATTAACTAATGAAGGCAAGAATATTTCATCTAAAATCTTCGAACAAAGTACACGTGTTTCTTCGACCGTTTCCATGCAGAGATTGTATCTGAAAAATGACGTATTCCGTGAATTTTTATTTTATTTTATTTTTGCTTATTTACCTCTTTTTATTTTTCAAGAATTAATAATTAATTTATACGAACTTGTCTTCCATTCCAAGGGCACAGCCGATCACTCGCCAAAAATGTACGAGACCATCCATTTCCTCATCAGTCGTATATATACCAAGTTCTTTGGTACCGAGCAATATAAACCCAATGAATCCAAACTGAGCTAAGGCCATGTCAGTTTGCGAAGCTTTACGTATGCCAGCGTTGAAACTTCTATGAAAGGCAACGCAATGTTTCTTCCTAACGATTTTTAAAGACTGAAGAAATCTGTAATGTGTGTTTGATGAATTTATAAATCATCAAGATTTCATATATATTTTTCTCTATTTAAAAGATGTATCAGAACGAGTTGTTGATTGTTGATCCTGCATATTAAGAGGACATAAATTATTGGAAACAAAAAATCTCGTTCTTATTAAAAAAAAATCTTCGCGAAGCGAATTTACATATTATTTTTTTGTTGTCGCAAAAAACAAAATAAAAACGCAAAGAAAAAAAAACTTATTACTAAAATAACATAAGGAAATTTTTTGCATAACATATGTATACATTTTCATGCGAATAACATAGGTAAGCATATTTTGTCGTAATCATCTATAAAAAAAAAAGAGAAAAGCAAAAAAAAGATAAAAAAAACTAGAATATGTGTGACGTAAACCGATGATTGCGCAGTTGAATGACTACACCGTCTGTTCAAAAAGTTCCGAGACTGGATTAATAAAAAATAGAAAAACGTTAAGATGCTGGTTTCAATGGTTCAGATGTTCTATATAGACTTCCCACACTTGAGTACAATGCATAGAATGCCATATAGAAACCATATGAAACTATCAGAAAAGTTCTTCTTGGAGATGTTTTATTCGCGTGTCACGAATTTCTTTTTGCTACATGACAATGCGCCCGCTCACACAACTACAGTTGTAGTGATTTCTATCGAAAAAATAAGTGCCAGTTCTCAATCACCTTCCATATTCACACGATTTGATGCCGAGTGACTTTTTTTTTATTCTCGAAAATAAAAATTCATACGAAGGATCAACCCTTTGTCGACAAAGTAATCGACATTCAAGCCACTGTGACACGTGAGTTGAGGAAAAGTTCTTCAAAGAATAGGAGAAGACTATGTAAAACACCTGAATCATTGAAACCATCATCTTAACATTTTTTCTTAACTCTATTTTTTATTAATCCATTCTCGGAACGTTTTGGACAGACGGTGTATAATTAATTCTAATTGAACGGATTAATTAAAGTTTATAAAATATTTGGACTTACTCTTTTTGTTTTTCGGGTTCCTTTTCGTACCACACAAATGTATGAAATATAGTTGAAACATATCTTTGAAATGCTGTACACGGTATGTTACTTTGTTTGGTGAATACTATTACATCAACAATAGTAGGTACTGCGAAAAGAGTTAGTAATCCTGACAACTTAGCGATCATCATCGTGAAGACGTTATTGTAAAAAGCTTGTTGGCCTAAACGAAACCTTTCCGGATCGTAAAAGGATGGTAAGTCAATATCCAATGAATCTGTATGAACCGATGCATTTCGTCCATCATTAAGAAGATTTTGCAATCTTTTTTTCACGGAATCTAAACAAATAATACATAATAAAATTATATGGATTATCTTTCTTTCTCTCTCTCTCTCTCTTTCTCCCTATCTATCTTTCTTTGTCTTTTTGTATGATAAAAAAATAACAAAAAAGAAAAAAGAAATATCGACATTGAAACTTTTTTATTTTTATATCCGCAAGATCGTATAATTTATAAGAATGCATTGTGTCTATTATACTTTCTCATAGTTTACAGAATGAATCGTACGTAGTATTTACGTGCGATGATAAAATTCAATAAAAGCTCTATGTTCATTTTGTATGCGAGACGTTTAAACGTGGCTACATTTGTGTAATGGACGCTCGAGGAATGAACAAATCGACTCGTGCGGCATCCATAATCGGACATGATCGTATAGGAAATACATAAGGTGTAATACATGGTAGCTAATTATATGCCTGTACGACACAACCAAAATAATTTGATCTGTTCGATCAGGTATCTAAATACATATGTACCGTAATGTGTTTTCGTTGTTTTTGACAATAACCCTTTTCTTTCTTTTTTTCTTTTTTTTATTCAAATGAGGACACGTATCCTCCTTTCACACAGTATAATAGAAGTATCATTATCGTCATCATTACATCATAACATAAGATCGATGTTACAAAAGACCATTATTGTAGTTATTAGTATTATTATTATTTGTATATAGATATTTGTATATAGATTATTATTATTTTTGTATATAGATGTATATAGATATTTGTGCCAATTAATAATATCAATAAAAATTTTATGATATTCTGTTTATTTTTTTATTGTAAAAATATCAAATGGTTAATAATGAATTTATTGAATAATATTATAATAGTATCGTTTTCCTTGTCACTCATCGATATCATTATTATATAATAATCATTTAATAATTAAATTTCGCTTCTAACATCCACTGTTTCGTTCATACTGTGAATCATGTCGTAACTTTTTATCTCTTTGAATGTATGTTTCTTTACGAATGTATTTCGTAATATCTAATTTTCTAAATTTATATTTCTCAATAGAATTCAGTGTCTCGCAAGATCTTTCTTTTTTTATATTCTTTGTTAACAAAGAAATAATTGTTTCTCTTATTGATTGTACTATTTCGTGCAAACATATTACGTAAGTCTTCGCTTATATTTTTCAACATTTATTTAAACGTATTGCTTACTTTGTTATCATCCGTTGATACAGTAATTTAACCATCTCATTTTTTTTATCTTTTTAATCATCGATTAATTTTTCTTTCTTATTTTTATATTCTTATTTTTTTTGTGTGTTTTAATATTACTTTACAAGTCCTATTTAGATTATTCTTTAATGAATAGAAATTTTTTCTTTTTTGTTTTTTTTTTTTTTTTTGTTAGAGCACATACGTTCTCTTTCTGACAACACCCGTTGGCGAGACATATGATTTTTTTTTTCTTTCTCACAAAATATATTCCAAATGACGATAATAGAATAAAGATATTTTCAATAAATATGATTTAAAAATAACGAGCATCCCTATTTGGATAAATAAAAGATTATTTTGGAGATATAAATTCAAGAAAAAAGCAATGCATAATTGTACATAGGAGTAAAAATTATTATAACAGTTTGCTTAAAAAATTTGAGATAATCGGGATGAAATATTGAAAAAATAAATGAAAATAATATTATTCTGAAAACACTTTCTCTTTGGTCGGTGAAATTATCGAAAGTAAAACTGAAATGAGATTCACCTACGCAACGTTCAACGAATGTTACTAACAATAATGCAATCCTACGTTTAACTAATAGAAAGATATTCAACGCACATAGTTAAGTTTTAAAATATAAGTCAAGGTAATGTAACTTCGTTTCACTCGCACTTTCATCTAGCGAATAAGCCTCGTGTGCGTTTATAATCAAATACGAAAATAACAGTATCCAATTTTCTTTTTCAGAAATATTACACGAATATTTGAACAAAAATTTCTTTCGCAATTTTACTTATCATCTTAATGTTAATTACTTTAACGTTAATTATACAGTATGTCAAGGATCAATCGTTTATCATTACTTTAATCGTTCGAATGCTAGACAGAAGAATATATTAAAATAAATATTTTCATTAGACTATTTAAAATGTTCCCAAACCAGCGAATTCTTTTCGTTACAATATCTTATATAGTAAAAGTCTGATTACTATCTTTTTATAGATTTTCCAGTTCTGCGTATTCTACCAATCTTTAACGAAATATCTGCATTTCACATATTTTGTAATTTTACTAGAAAAAAAGAAATAACGATAAAGTTTGAAATATAATAGGGTTAATAAAGATATGAAAAATAATTTTTGTTATCAATAACAAGACATTACATCATGTTCCATCTTCTTTATCAAACATAATATATGTATCTGTGTAATTATCATTTAACTTTTTTTTAATGTAATCTTTAATATAATTTAATTTTTTATTTGAATTTATCAATTTTAATATAATTTAAATTTTTATTTAAATTTATCAATTTTAATTTAATTGAAATTCTTATTTGAATTTATCAATTTCCTCACCTGATATTTCATTTTCGTTCTTCTTATAAATCTTTTTATTACTGTTGTACATTTTCTCTCAAAAAGAAAATGGCACTAACTAACTGTTCCAAAGGCACTCTACCGACTACAAGAAATTTCTTTGATTACCAGCACAATATAAACGCTAACACTTATTTACACTCTCCAATTTATACATTTGCAATAACAATTTTTCCTTATGTATTAAAAATACGTTGGGAACAAATGATTCGTCATTACGCATCATATATCACAAAACTTTTGTACACAGTTCTCTTTTCAATCTGAACTTCTACTGTAAAGCCAATCTGCTCTCTTACGTTTAGAAGGACGTAGAGAAGTGGGGATCGAGAATCTACTTCTTTGTACATCCTTACAGAAAGTTGTTCTCGACTTTCTCCCACTTCGTTCATTTTCTCCTTCCACTAGACTCGGCATACTCGACACATTTGAATGTACATTATCTATCAACATAGAGAATTTATTACAATGCTGACTTATGACATTTTCTAAATAAAAACTTTTAAGTAAGCATTTTTTAAAAATCGATTTTATCCTAAATCGTTATAAATTCGTGTTTAATTTAATTTATATTCAAAAAGTAAAAAATAAAATTAAATAAAAAAAAATCCATTACAACTGTTACTCACTTAAATATAATGAATAAAAATGGTTCATTAAATCACGATGAATAGGATCCACTTGATGATGATCATTACTTTGAACAGGTCACGTAATAAGATTCTGCTTGATTCGCTATAAATCTTATCATTTTTTGAAGAAACTTGCTATATATAATAAATAATAAGAAAATAAAAGTATCTATAAAACTTTATAAAAACATAGCACTAAAAAAAAAAGAAATATATATAAGATAATATAAAAAAGAAATTACTTGAATCATTGTTGAATCACGTGCACGTTTGACACTGATTTATTGCTCGATATCTGATTGTAAGATTACGTTGCACATTTGAAGAAGAGATGAAAACGTTTGACGAAAGCCAAGAGATCTCTATGGAATATTGTCGCTTCGACGTTTTGCCATCCCAGAGGAAAGGGAAAGTTTTTCCTCTCCATTTTGATTCTTCATTTCCGTTCTAACGCTTTAAATCGTCTTGCTCAGTCACGTTCACTAACAGCTGGTGAAAGTAAAATCAGTTTTGTCGTTTCCCTCCTGTCGATCCAACCTAGCCATATTTTTATACATACATATATATTTTTTATTTATTTTTATATAGAGTTTTTTCGAAATCAAGGTACAAGCGATCTGCATAATGATTCTGCATGCAAAACAAGATATAAAAAAAGAAATAAAGAAAAAACGTTTTTTTGTTTAACGCTTCGTCTTTAAGAGATAATTAATTATTTCACAAATCCGTCCCAGCTATTTATTTAATTATAATCAGTTTCAATAAGGCAATAATAAAAAAAAGTATATTCAAAAAAAAAAAAGAAAATCAATTTATAATATCAATATAATTGTCTCATCTATCCTTCTTTCTTGATTAATACTTTTTCTTGAATAATACTTTTTCATTTAAACTGGTAAAAGCAGACATAATCCTTTTTACTCTATTGGAATTTTCATATATTCATATCAATCATTATTTCAAGTTTGTGTCCTACAAAAAAAAAAGAATAAAAAAAAGTGCGAACCAAAGAAAATTATTAAACGATAGTTTGGTCAATAAAAATAGATTTGAGCGAATAACAAGTGAACACCGAGAGTTTTTGGAAAAACCATGTATTATAGAATAATAGTAGATTACAATGCTCGTGTGGTAATAATGATATAATAAACCATTTTATATATATATATATATATATATATATATATATATATATATATATATATATATATATACACGTGGTAATAAGAATCTAAAATATAACACAAAAAATACTGAATACATAGTATCAACAATAGTGTGTTTTGTATGTACTTTGTGTGTGTGTGTGTGTGTGTGTGTATATGTGTTTTTTATGAAGGATGGCCATTTTGAGGGGAAGAGGCCAAAGCCGCTATTCTTATTCTTTCTCTCTCTCTCTTTTTCTTTTTTTTTCAAACTAGTCGAGGTAAAGGGGGAGAAGAAAAAAAAGAAAATTCGAACGAAAAAATAAAACAAAATTTTATACAATAAATGATATTAATATACATATATACATATACATATACATATACATATATATGTATATATTATAGACATGTCTCTACGACATGTAAACGATTTGTACAAAAAAAAAATATATATATATAATAATAATAATAATTAAAAGCTCTGAGTATATACGCTGGTCACCACGTTTTGCAATAATGTGCTTGCAAAAGGTTTCTCTTTTTTTTGGTATTATTTGTTCCATAATCAATTTTTTTTCTTTTGTTTATAGAATCATCCGAGGAAGAAAAATATAATCCAAAAAAAAAAAAAAAGCACAAATCGTAAGAAATTACGAACAAAAAGAAGATGATAATGGTGCTTCAGCGTCTAGTAAATATCTTACTACTGCTATATCAATTACAGCGTATAACCTTGTGTCTGTGTATGTGTGTATGTTAGCGGCGCGCAATTATTAAAATACATACGTTTACATAGTTTTTCGATCGATCGAAAATAATAAAAAATAGATTATTTTTTTCCATGCACACTCTCCTTCTCCCATTTGCGACGCTTTAATAGAAAAAATCACTTTCTTTTTTTCTTTCCTTCTTTCTCTTTATCTTTCTTTCCTTTTCTTTTGTTTTTCATTCTTATCATGCATCGTGTATAAAGCGAGAAAAGCTAAAAATTCGTTTGATTACAATAATTACACTGTTCTTCCAAGATGGCGTATATTTCCTAGTTTCTTTTTGACGTGTTACCGTAATTTTTTTTCTAATTATCATTATTATTAGTATTAATTAATATTATTAATAATTATTGTTAATTATTATTATTATGATAAATATTATTATTATTAATTTTGCATGTTGCTAATATGAAACAAAGAGAAAAAGAAAAGAAGAAAGTATAATAAAGTATATATATAAAAAAGAGGGAGAAAAAAGAAAAAGAAAAAAAAAGAAACTATAAAATAAATTGAAAAGAGAAAAGAAAACGCGAGCTTAATTTTAATGCGAGAGCCAGCTCGTTATTGAAAATTATTGTTATAATACGCGTTGTTTTGGGTTTCGTTTCCGAACCATTAAAGAAATCTTTTTTTTTTTTTTAATTTTTATTGCACCCTCGTGTTTTTATTTTATTTATTTATTTATTTTTCCTTCCATTATTTTCTTTGATTTATCATTTTATTTTTGCGCGCGGATTGGTCCTTCCTAGCACACAACAAACGCCGCTAATTATTTATTATACTTGTATTACTTTACGTTTTATGTGTTTATAATTATTTATCAATGTTGAGATCTTAATGTGTTTCTTTTACTCTATAATTGAAGCACCATCAGTAATTATACTGAAAGATGTACGTGTGTATGTGTGGCCTTCGATCATTTCTAGGTCGATGGATTCAAATATTTCTATGCTGAGTAATTCTGACAGCTAGAATTATAATAACATTTTTTTTTTATCATTAAATAAAAAGCAAATACAAATTAAATGCATATATGTTTTGTCTTTTTTTTTAATCATTGCTTATCAAATAAAAAGAAAAGGAAAAAAATTACAATGTAATTCCAGTTGTCAATGAATCACTCTGTATGTGTGTGTACACACATACACATACATGTATGTGTTTGTGTATATCTATTTGTTACATGTGTACGTTCGATATGGTTTACTGTAAACATGATAAATGTTCTCTTTCAATGTTTATACTTGCTTATTTTTCACTTCAACATTACAAACTTCTTGTTATTCTTCTTATTTCTCTTATCTTCTTGCCAATTGAATTATGCAATTCCTCGTTAAATTACAATCGATACGTTATTGATTATTCCGTTGACATAATAGTAGAATATGGCAGCAATGAGAGATAGCATATGTAACATCGTCCAAGATCATTATTTCTTTTGACAAACTTTCTCTCTTTTTCTTTTCTTTTTCCTTCCTTTCTTTTCGAATTATGTTGACTTGGTAGAAATATAATTGACCTTTAAATCTCTTGTGGTGTGCTTTTTCTTCTTTTTTTCCTCAAATATGACTTCCTCGTCATCAGTCGTGATTCACAATCGTGATCAGCACATCAGGCCTTTGAGAGAAGTGTCGTTAGGACGTACATAAAAATGATTGAAACGAAGAGAGGAGGGGGTGGGTGGGATAAGTAAAATGATGAGAATCAAACCTCGTTTCCTTCGATATTTCTTTTCCAATTTAATTAGAAGCGAAAGTATTCGTTTTATCGGCCGAAGTTTCAGGCGAACCCTATTTTAAATAATAGAGAGGAAGACGAGTGGATTCGTCAGATCGACGATCAAAGAAGATCGAAGATTCTCTCGTACGGCCTTCGGTCATCTATTTCCTTGCTTTTCCTTGTTTGTTCCTTATCTTTTATTTATTTATTTTTTTTTGTTTATTTTTTCTTTATTTTATTTTTTTATGTTTTTTTATCGTTTTCCTTAACTTCGTAACGCAAAAGCGAAAATGTTCGAGCCCCTCTCTCCATTATTATTATTGTTATTATTATTATTATTATTATTATTATAATTATTATTATTATCATTATTATAATTAATATTAATATTATTATTATAATTATTATAATTAACATTACAGCGTTCTTGTTTTTTCTTTCAATATCGTTTTGACCCATTCTTCTCTCGTATCATCGAATAATATTCTATCTATATACACATTAATTATATTATTCGCTGGTAATTAGCTGCAAGCTAATACTCTGTACTAGCTGTAAAACTAGGCTATCACGATAGCACAGGACTGACCTCGGTGCCGTCTTTACAGTCTTGAATAGATATTTGAGCAATATCGTTAATAACTTCCTCTTGAACGATTGTCTCGGTTTTCTTCAATATCGTGTATCCCTGTTGTATCTCCTCGTTTTCACAATAAGCTTTGGCATTTTTGCTCTTCGGCTGACCATTGGTAGCCTTTTTCTTAATTGAAGTCTCCTCGTTCGACATACCTGGGTTGATGATACTGTTAATAGTCGTTTGCGATCGTTTCGGACTATCGATCTTTTGATCGGAGACAAAACGAGGCCATATCGTTTTATTGTTATCAACGTTATCCTTATGCTTAATTCTTCCAACTATTATTCGACATCTTGAACTAAACTTTTGATCGGCTATCATTTGACTTACAGTTGGTAGATGATCAAAGTCCTTCGTATCTTGTTGTTTCGTGTTATCCTGATTGTTGTCGTTGGAATTAATCGTTTTGCGAGTATTCGATGATGATCCAGAAGTATAAGCGTCGTTGGATTTTTTGGACGTATCGTTTGATTCGATGTTCGAACATTCGTTAAGTTTCTTTCCTTCGGTCTCCCTCGTTATGTCGCTGGGCCGCAAGTTTCTTATTTCCTCGGTGTATACCTTTTCTCTTCTCATCGTCTTATTATTATCCGTTATCACGTAATAGTTCGTATCCTGTCGATCTCCCGACGATGACAATTCCCGTTGCAATACTTTAACCGGGCTCTTCGGTTTTGCAACGTTCTCCGTGGTAGATTTGTTATGACAATTCGTGCAGGAGGCCTGCTGTTTGCCGTGCGTAGGTGAATTCACTTGTCTCTTACTTACGCTGTTCTTCTGAATAACGCCCATGTGCGGTCGACCCAGTCTCAATACGTTGACAGTTGAGACATTCTGCCAATCTCCCGCTGGTTCGTACTGAGGCACTTGTTGCGTGTGGTTTATGTGTATCTGTTGTTGCTGTTGTTGTTGTTGTTGCTGTTGTTGCTGCTGCTGCTGCTGTTGCATTCTACGGATATCGACGTGTATCGTATTGTCCATTCGTTGTTGATACATCGGATTAGTTATATACGATTGAAACGCGCCTGGCATATTTGGATTGACACTGGTGTTCGTTTGTGGACCATATCCTAAATTAGTGTTTGGATGTACATTAGAGTTTACATACTGTGGCATCATTTGCCTGGGCAGTTGTTGAAATTGATACTGTGGCGCTGGATACGCGGGACAGCTTTGTTGCGGGATATTCTGTACGAGAGTGTCTCTGCCACGTTCTCTATAATTGTACCGATCTTGCGCTATTCGCGTTACGTTACCATATTGTTGCGATACTATTTGGCCGGACTGGTACATCTGATCGTTCGATGCGATGACAGACTTTTGCGATTGATAGCCATAACCTTCGTAATGCATATTATCGCTGCTTATTGCTCTACCATAGCCGATACTAGAATGATATTGAGGCGGTTGCTGAGAAGTATATTCCTGTTGCTGCTTTTGCGTTTGCTGTTGTTGGTCTTGATATTGGGGATACTGTGGTACAGGTGGTTGTGCGTCAATCCAAGTCTCTTGTTGAGGAGGTGGTTGTTCTCGGTCCCGCCGAGCCTGAACCGCATTCCATACCTCCTTCAATTCACCGGTGATATCGCGATCTTTTAAAATCGTGTACCGCCTCGAGAATATTACGCCTGCATTCATCGCTTCTACGAAATCCAGCAAGAGTTCTATCAGGGACGAACGTTTCTGGAATTATAATTATTTTTTAAGATCAAATGATATTTCTATAACCTTAGTCAGTATTTATATTACTCAGTATCCTAATCGTCGCTTTACGTACTTCTGGATCTTCTGCGTTCTTCCCATTAATGCGAAGCACCTCTGGATTAGCCATTACAGCAAAAACCACAGCTTCTGCTTTTGTACGCGGGGACGGTACTCTCATACCTCCCCAAAGTGGCACAGGTTGGGAAGGTCTACATGGCATTGCGATTCTATCCCAGGATAGTACATTAACATAACAAGGTGCTGTTGTTCCCTATAATCAATGAATGACCATTAACGATTCTCTCTCGTATTCCCGATGTCTGACTCAAAGTTTTAATTATACGTATTTACATATATAACATCATTTCGTATTAATAATAATCGTGTTATATATTCCTGTTTTTATATAAACGATACATATTCTTTTCTGTTATATTCATATATTCAATTATATTTAATAAATAGGAATTCTTTATGTTTCTATATGTTTGAAACGAAACACAGGCAAAGAGACTGATCGAATGTACCTCTATTCACTGCCTCGTTCGATGTTTTTACATTTATTATTTGTTGAATATTAGAATTATTCCATTTTGGAGCAAAGAGTGTTGTTGCTCGAGAATACTCTATTCTTTGGAAGTGTGTCTTATAAAAGCACGTTGGCAACTCAAGAGAAGACATCTCATGTTCTCAGCAAAGTTTAACACACATAACTGAAATAAATACATTGTATACACTTATAATAATAAATTACTATATCTGCTCTTCCACAAAAAGATAATAGAGTTATTAGAGAGTAGCAATCGGAATATACAAAAAAAAATTTTGTTTATTTTAAATTCTCCATAGAAGACAAAAATGATATCGATTAAGTAACATTCTAAATAGTTTATTTATGTCTATTGTTACACGTATATAAAGAAGGTCACACGTGACGGAACAATTACTATTCAAAGTACATAGCGTTTATTGCTCTGTGTATATATAGCGGTTTCTTTACCTGTATAAAATCTCGTATACACATGTGAGGCTGCGGAGGATTTTTGAAGATCCTAGCCCCATTTCTCTTCATTCTCGTAGCACTGCCTTCCGTCATTTTGTGGCTGTAAATAATGCTATATTATTCGATAAACTGTCTGTGTTCTCGATAATTCAATACAAATGTTAACACAAAGTTTTCACATATTTTTATATATAAGCATATACGTATATACATTTACATAAGTGCCATAACTACAATGATGTAAAACGATTGTTAAGAAAGAATCAAGGTATTTTCCAAGATTTTGATCAAATAATATATTAACTTACCACCAAAAATATAATAATCCGATTATAAATACGTAAATGCTAATCTAATCGTGTGATGATTTTCCAAAGTTAATGAAATCTAACGATGTTTGAGCGAACAGCCTGAAATTCCATTAGAACGCAATCGAAATCGATCGGAGCTGGCGACGAGCGAGAATCGAAAGCACGGTTACGAAAGTAAAAAAAAACTTAAAAATCATATCTGTTTGAATCGTTTGATACGAGATACGAGAAAATAATAATAAAAAAGTTAATGAAAATTGTCGCCAACAAACGTGGCGTCATATACGATTGGCTCGTACTAACGAATGTTGGCACTATTTAGCTAAGAACATTTGTCGTCACTTTTACATCGTAAAGGACGAATAAACCAACGTAAAAACATTAAAAAGACATTGAAAATTATTTGGAAAATATTTGAAAAAAATTTAATCGAACGTGACGAACTTTTGTAAGATTTTCGTGCGTTAATCTTCTTTCTTAGTTCGTTCTGAATAAGTTCGAAAAGGGCTGTCAATGTAACCTCGAAATTTTCTTAGCGTGCAGTACGAATAAAGCCGCAAAGCAATTTGTGCATAGTGATCCTATGTAGACGTGAGACACATTTGACTATTACGTATCGATGACTATCATCTGAAAAAAAAGGACTAACTCACCCTGTAGTGTTGTTTCATGCGTAAAAAAAACACTCAACAGGCGCGTACATAGGACGACAAATTATCAGCCAGCAACGAAGGAAAAGATCCATCGCTCCTTTTGTTTATTATTTTTCCGGAGACTGCGCGTTACGACGTTCATCTATGCGCCACTCGTTTCCCCGTGGCAAACGCTCGAATTAATTCAAAACGTGCTGCGTACCCCATCATGCGGCCAAAAGTAAAAGTAAATTTCGTGCTGGGCAACAATGTGAAACGGGTCAAAAGTCGCACCCACTACAGCCTACTTCACTTTACTGAAGGCGGGATTTTTAATTCGAATATATTACTTTATTCCATATTTCTTGCGCGATTCATTCTACAATAGAAAATTAATTAGAACGAAACTAAATTAAACTTTTCGAAATATATCGTTTAGAAAAAATAAAACGATTATTATAAATTATATAAATATATATACACACACACATATATTTCCAATGTATATAATGTATAAGAGACAATAGTATATTTTTTATACTTACGCTTGTACATTGCTTATCTATGCGTATATCGTAGAATGTGTGTGCGGTATACCGACAAACCAGAATCGAAAGGGTCCGTTCGATACACCATATCATTATGACGCCTTGCAGGCAGAACTATCGATGCCGGTCGATGGTATTAATAGTCGCTAACTACAGTGTTTCGTGCCGCCTGCTTACCACAGCGAGTTTCAATAGGTCGTTCGATGCGTTCTTCTTCTTAACATATACACCTACATCTGTACGTACCCGTACACAATGAAACGTAAAAATATCTTGATATAGTCTACATAGAAGAATTTTAAATAATAATAAAAAGATATTATTCTCTAACACACACAAACACAAGGATACAGTTTTCATTTTATATTACAAATGACATATAGTTTTGTAGTAATACAATATCTAAAACATTGATAAAATCATAAGTTTGATTCTATTAGAAAAGAAGACATTCCTAAGCGTTCAAACGCTTTCTCGAACGTCTCTATCTAATGGACGCTACACCATACAATCATCTCCTTAAATATCTTTATCCATATACTTTAACCGAACGGATATAATAAAGATTTGCGATAAGGACCTTGTTTCCTCCTAAATGGTATCGCTCTTTTTTTTCTTTTCTTTTTTCCTTTCATCTCTAAACTTCCAGTTAGATAATGACACGTTTACAGTGTATGGAATGTATTAAATATATATATATATATATATATATATATATATATATATATATATGAAAGAAAAAGATGATATAAAAAGAGAACCTTAAAAAACCGGTGAATGCGTCGATCAACGTAACACTGAGTTTTCTCGAGATAGCCTTATGATCCATCACGATCTACAATCTCTTTCTCTCTCTCTCTCTTAAAAGAGCGACAGAAAGAGAGAGAAAGCTCCATAAGGATCCCGTAATGCGAAATAATGGGTTTCCACCCACTCGATGAAAATTACACGAGACGTGCCTTTTTCTCTCTCTCTCCCTTTTTCTCTTCTTCCTCCCAATCATCAACCACCTCAGGGTTGCCGTATAATACTTAACGAAAAAGAAGGTATCAGCATCACGATTGGATTATAATACCAAGCATCATCAACGGGATCGTGATAATTGTTCGTTATCAGCAAACGACGTATTATATAGTTAAAATTTTGGGTCAATGTGGTTTATGAGATATTTCTGGATCCTTTCTCTGAAAATATAATCAAAGGTTTTAGTTTTAGTGAACGAATATAGGTGGTCAGGTTCATTTAATATTATATTCATAATGTTATACTATAACGAGTTTCTCCCTTATACGTATAATTATTTCATTAGATTAAATTTCATTAGATTAGTGAAAGAGAACAATAGTTGTATTATTGCTGTTACAGTTGTTATTGTTGTTTATATTATTAATGTTATTTTTATAAAATAGTAATATGTTCGTGTAGTTTTTATAATGTATATTATATATATAAAAAAAAAACCGCTAATTATATTGACAATTTAGTTGACACGACAACGTTACATTTTGTGTGTATCATATAATTATGTTGTCAAGTCCATACCAACATAATATGTTATCGTATGTTTTGATATTTTTACAATACATCTCTAGTATTTTTATTTATAATAAGAGATTAACATAAACTAGGAAACAAACACGTTTTCGTGAATTCATTATAACTGTTTGCTGAAGAGAAAAACAAATTAAAAAAATGTAAGAGTTTAAGTAGTATACGACGAGGATGATACCATCGAAACTAACAGTTTTACAGGGGGATCGTAAAGGAAATGAAAGTTAGGGAGGGCAAAAGAAGAGAAGAGAAGAGTGAACAACAGAGAGAAACCCTAGTTCTCTTGCCAGGTGCGCCGCCGTGCAGCACCGGTAGGTAGCTATATATGTGGTCTCCCCAAAATCCCCACCCACCCCAAATCCACCGTGGTGGTTTGTTCGGCCATTTAAATTAGCCAAGCGCAGCCTCCTTTCGAAAATTAATTGACGTATCGATCGGAAGCCACAACGTGTGGATACATATACACATATAGACACATACGCACATACACATATATACGAATATAAGTATGTGCAAATGTCTGTGTAGATATTGTATTAGAGTCGATATCGAGTTTTCAATACGCCTATATCATAAACTGAAAAGCTTGGTATAATAAATATCAATGAAAAATAAAAGAAAATAATAAAAAAAAAAAAAGAAGGAAACTGTATAAAATCTCGGCAATTGTATACAATCGTGTTATCAGTTAAGCGATTTAATCTGAAAGGATAATTTCTTTTTTATCTACGTTATTTAAGAGAATATATATATATATATACACATATATGTATAAGAGAATGATCTTTTTTCTATTTCTTTTCTTTTCCTAATAAAACAAGGTAGAAAGAAAGAGACGATGACCAACGACGATCGAAAACTTAGAATTCCTTGATTCAGCTTTCGTTGGACTTGCTTTCTTTTCTTTTTTTCTGTTTCTTTTCTTTTCCTTTTTTTTTCTTTTTAATCGTCTCCCGCCGTGTAAAAACCACAGCGATTAGATTCGTAAAAAGATATAATATATGTACATAGAACGGCTATGTCGGAGAGCATGATTAGGGAAGGTCGCTCCTTTTCGGGATAGTCGGTTAATACGGGTAAGGAAAAAAAGATAGGTAGATAAAAGAAGAAGATGAGGGAAGAGAGAGAGAGAGAGAGAGAATGAGAAAGAGAGAGAAAGAGAGAGAGAGAGAGAGATAAAGGGGGAGGGAAAGGTGGAGGAAGGGAATCGCCGAGAAGTTGACGCGCCACACGCAGAGACCACGCGAGACGTGTTTATAGTAATGAGCCTTGTCGTTATTTGTCCAGCGAAAGGGATTTATCGAGATACCTTGTGAGATCTTGTTGCTCGATCTTCTCCTTATTTTCTCTTCTTCTTCTTCTGCTTCTTCTTCTTCTTCTGCTTCTTCTTCTTCTTCTTCTTCTTCTTCTTCTACCTCTTTCTCTTCATCTTCTTCTTTTTCCTGTTTCGTTCCATTGGCACGACTCTCTTTCGTGTTCTTCGTTCATCGTTCGGTCCATCGAAGATAAAGAGGGGAAGAATGAATACAGGACTGAACTTGAATCAGAGCTTTGATTTTGAGAATCTTGGTAGAAAGACAAAGCTTGTTAACGATAGCGTAATAATTTCGGTTCTTCATTTTGTTTTTTTTTTATTCTTTTTTTTTTTCTTTTTAAAACGACACCACGAAGAAGATTAAATCATTTTACTTATACGTCTTATTTTTTTGTTTCTTCAATATTTTCCTTCATTTTAGAAAATAATTCATATCGGAGATGCATCTCGACGGTTTCGAACCGTCTAAAATGAGAAAGTAGAAGAAGATGAAGAAGAAGAAGAGAGAGAGAGAGAGAGAGAGAGTGAGAGAGAGGCACGTTCGAACGACGAAGAGGTAGGCGTCGACCCTACAAGAGAATCATCTTTGAACCGTCGATAATTTCTTCTCCCTTCTTTCTTCCTCGTTTCTCTCTTCTCTCGTGTGAAGGTAGATACACCGCGTAAGTATATCGGAACTCGTCGAGGGTCATGAGCGGCTCGTTTGCCACGTTGTGATCTTATTATACTGTAAAGCGATGATGACCGTCTTTAGGTGTTGCCTTGCCAGATTTAAGAATACACCTGGCTCCTCGAGCCCCTTCTGCATCGACGATTATGGTAACGAGGCCTCTTTAGTCACCTTGACGTACACCTTATTCGCAAGTGTTCACGCTTTTTATGTACAACCAATTCTCCCTCTCTCTCTCTCTCTCTCTTTCTCTTTATATGTATATACAGGTATATGCATCGAGTCAAAGTGTTTTTTTATCGTTTACCCTTATCCTTCCTCCTTATTGAAACTTTGTGGTTGTGTCACGATAACGATTATATTTTAAGGTTTATTAGTCAATATTCTGAGAATCCACTATATAAGAAGGTATTTCGAATTAGTTCGAAATACCATCATGAAACTCTTCATTTAAGAGAGATGGTCCGGTTTGCTAAAAATGAATCGTTATAGTCGCGTTAGAGTTTCAGTTTATTAAAAAAAAAATTGTATGTATATATATATATATGAAGTTTGATGCGAGCGAATAACCTTCTTTATAACCCCACAACGAATCGAGAGAAAGATTGTGCACCGGCTTGGCTTCGGAAGAATAAAGAAGCTCTTTAAATTATTCGTGTGCAAAAAGCTTGCGGGATCATGGAATCGGCATTATCATCCGCAATGAAATTAATTAAATGAAACCTTGGATCATAATTTTATGAACAAATATATATCTATATATATACCTCCTTCAAACACAGTATCATTTTGATGTTTAATTTTTAAGCAATTATGAAAGCGAACAGATGATAAATTATACACACACATACAATCATACACTATATTTGTATATATAAATATATATATATATATATCTATAGTGACAAATTGTAAATATAATTTAAAAAAAAAAGTTACTTCAAAGTAAATTATTGATAAGTTCAAACTATTGATAAGTTTATCAATTGTCTAGTCGCATTCGGAAGTAGTAATAATAAATAAAGTAAAAATAGATCAGGAAAAAAAGAACATATATATGAAATAAAAATTGGCAATGTAATTGGCAAATGATCAAAGTGGCATTTTTTAGCGAAGTTGCAAGTATATAAAGGATTTACGTCTACGTCCGCACATGAATCGAGTTGGGACTTCGGTGTCATTTCTTCCTTGAGATACGTTGTTATCGCCGTGAGATATATCGAGCCTAATGACAGGCTACGCGGTGCCGACGAACGCAATCCCTTCTCGTTCCTAACCATTGCTCTCCAATCTTATGGTTCTCACTTTTTTTTTACGTTGATCATATTCTAATATTCTGTTTTCGTCTAAACAAAATTTAATATCACTTTGAAGTTTTTTCTTCCTTTCTCTTTTTGCTCCACATATTTCACACTACATAAAATACACCAAACAAATTACTCAATTCTCTTAAAATTAACGTCAATGAAAATAAAAAAAAAAAAAAACTGACAAGTATAAGCAAAAAAGAAAAAAAAAGAAAGAAAGAAAAACATACCCATAAACCTAGAAAATAAATTCAGTTAAATGCTGGTAAGAGAGAAAGAACGATCCATCCGTTTGATAGATCATCGATCAATCTTTTAAACAGGACCGCTCCTTTTTGTCACTCGATAGACGAGAGAATTAAAGACGTGCCATTTGACGGTCTCGCAACGATCGTGTAAGTGGCTTAGGACACTATTTCTACCTATCATGTTGACAAACGGTGAGACACGAAAAGAGAGAGAGAAAGAGAGAAAGAAACAGAGAGAGAGAGAGAGAGAGAGAGAGAGAGAGAGAGAGACAGAGAGACAGAGAGAAAGAGAAATAGAGAAAGAAGATGAGGGAGAGATCGTATATCTCGTTCGAGCGATGGAGGCGACGGGTTTCCTCGGGTACGAGCGTTGGGTCTTGCCATTTTCCAAGGTGGCTGCTTTATTATCGACTCGGGCTCTTAAATCTCACAGCCCTCGTAGGCCTACGTGTGCTCGTCGAAGCCTCCCTCACCTTCTCTCTTTCTTACTCTCTCTCTCTCTCTCTCTCTCTCTCTATCCCCATCTCCTCCTCCTCCTTCTCCTCCTCCTCTTCTTCTTCCTTCTCCAACTCCTTAGCACTCGAGTTGTTGCCGACTGTAATACATTATGCCTACCTAAGGCTGTTAGTGGCCACCTCGTGCTAGCGCGTTAAGTTATTAGAGAATCAATTACTCCTCGCTATTGTTTATGACGGCCCAAGGGGCCTGACGTGCCCCTGCTGGCCCTTCTGCCACAATCTTCTCTCTCTCTTCTTCCATCCTACACACATACACACATACTCTCTCTCTTTCTGTCTCTCTCTCTCTCTCTCTCTCTGTCTCTCTCTCTCTCTCTCTCTCTCTCTCTCTATGTGTGTATCTATCTTTTTCCTTCTCGTACCACCAACGTTCATCGTCCTGTCGGCGCTCTTATAAAGAATTAAATGGCGATCGTATAAATCTGACGTCGCCGTTTGACCCCTTCGAGTTGAGAGAATCGAACGTACCACCTCTTATTTTCTTTCCTGCATAACTTCTCGACGACGAATCATCGTAAAATAGATGAACGACGTTAGCTTTTACTCAACTATCCTGTTGAAGTTAAAAGAAAATTTCATTAATTTTTGTCATTAAAAAGTATATAAATATTAATAATGAAATTACGATATATAGATGCATGTAACGTTTACTTTTTATAGAATGATTGATAGATCTTTTTTCTTTCTATCTTCCTTTTTCTCTCAGATTCTAACTTACGAAAGGAGAATGAAACATTTTGTCGTCCCGACTGAACTTTTCCTTTACCGTACCGAGCGTATCGAGAAAGAGCGTAGGATGTTCATGTAAAATAGAACCCTTCAAAAGAAGGAAGGAGAGAGGAATGGTAAAGGACGAGTGTGCTGCTTGCCATCGTCTCGAGTCGGTCTGGTTGCGCCTTTGCACGGACTCGCGAAAAGACGAAGGCTGCGATGGGTGGTCGATCGTGCATGAATGTTTCATGGCTCCTAACTATCCACGAAACATGATCGATAGTCGGTTAGCACTCCACTCGCCGACACACACTCTCTTTCTCTCTTTCCTTCTCTCTTTTACGCAGACGGTATATGTATGTAAGTACGTAGAAGACTCGCGTACGTCAAGCGTGTAGGTGTGTGCGAGACTGTACGAGGCGTAGTTCATAAATACGCGAGCATTTGGCAGTAAATCTTGGTAGCCACTGCGAGAGAGCCGAAGGTGGTCTCACTCGTCCTCTTCGTTTCTCTCTCCACGGTGTTCTCTCTCTCCCCGTTGTTAATTACCGTGTTTTAACACCTAGCCTCACACCACTCTTCCTCGCTCGCTCGTTTTCCTCCCCTCTCTCTTTTCGTTGCTGCAGGGGTTAAACGACGCCAGAGTCCGTTCCGCCTCTCGGCTTGAACGCGCCCTTTACGACGTTTCGACCATTATTTTATTCTAATAGTCTTCTTTGCTCTCTCTTTCTCTCTCTCTGTCTCTCTTTCTCTTTTACTCTCTATCTTTATCTGTCTCTCTATTTCTATCTCTCTTCTTCTTCTTCTTCTTCTTCTTCTTCTTCTTATTTTATGATCTCTTTTTCTAACTTTTCTTCCTTCTCTTCATTCCGGTCACGCGACTCCACACACAACTGGTTCATCTGCGATAAGACGAAGACAATTTTAAAATCGACTGAATCTAAGATTTAGATGATTCTAAGCTATTTCAACGTCACTTAGTTTTATAGGGCTATATAATGATCGATATTTCGCAATATTATACAGAGAATTTCGATCGAAAGATTAGATGATATGTACCTGTAAAAGGTACATTGTTTATCTAGATCACTCGACGAATCTCGAGCCGGTATCGCTTCGACGATTAAAAACACCGCCGTTGATAGGAGAGATAGTGGCTGGCGTGTTGAAGAAAAAGGGCGTGACGTATGGAACCCTTCGGGTCTTACGATACGAAAGCGCCTTTTCCCAAACACCAGCCGCGCCTGTGCTTATATTATTACTGACATACATATTTATGTGTTGAACACCAGAGACGCTCGTAGAGGTGCAAGAGAGGCAGAAACAGAGAGACAGAGAGAGGAAGAGAGAGAGAAAGAAATAGATAGACAGACGGAAAGACAAAGAGTGAAAGGGAACGAGAAGAGAAGGACGAAGATGAAGACGAAGATGGAGAAGGAAGAAGAAGAAGAAGAAGAAGAAGAAGAAGAAGAAGAAGAAGAAGAGGCGGAGGAAGAAGAAGAAGAAGAAGAAGAAGAAGAAGAGAAGAACGTTGGCTCTCTCGCTTGAGTTAGTTATTATTGAATCAATTACCCGCAAGTATTTATAGGGTGTAGCATGTTTCTTTCTGCTTCTCGCAGTGGTTCGCCGCTCTCCAAGCACCATCTTCGCCTCTTTACAAGAGATTAAATCGAAACGCAACTGGAAATTCACGGCTTAAGAAGAAATATACTGTACATGAGATTTCTACGACCTTAGGACACGATCAGTCCCAGGACTGATTTGACAACAAAAGAAAAAAATTGCAAAATCAAATCTTGCTCTTGATTCGGCACGATTAATAGCACAGGACATGGATTATTACTTCTTTTCAACTTTTCGGGTTGATTACGATCGATCACTTCCTGAGAAAAAAGATAATAATAATAATATAATTGTTATAAAGAGTAATCAAAAAAAAATTTTTTTTTAATTATTATAAAATAAATAGGTGAAATGATTTTTAATGGGATTACGCGAGTCTTTATCTTTAAATATATATCACATTTTTTAAGTTAAAAAATCGTGTTATAATTTTGTTGCTATTTACAAAAAGAGAGAGAGAGAGAGAGAGAGAAAAGAGAAAGACATTGAAGCATGAAGAAGATACCCTGAGAAAACGCACCGTCAGTTCTACAATAGCATTTTACGTGGTCTCATTATCAGCCGTAACAGGAGGGCAAATGTTAGCCAAACAATTACCATGCCTCTTACTGGCGCCCCGGGTAAGTAGGTAGCCAGCTATTTAGGAATACTACTACTACCTCTTGCCAGGCGCGTTTCATTACCGATGCATTGCCGGATGTGCCTTGGGCACCGGTCCCCAAAGTCACGCGAATTTAATATCCCCCGAGTCGTAAATATAACGAAACGAGCTGGTACGCTATTGTAGCCTCCTTGTGTTCGTACTTTTCAACTGCTAAGAGAAAATTGGATTTTAGATTAGAAAATGATTTTTTTAACGTTCTCTCCATGGTGAACGAGCAATCTTTCGTTTTTCTTTTCTTTTTTTTTCTTCTTTTCTTTTTCTTCCATAGAATTGTTTCTACTTTATATTATATCTATCCCTCATCTCCTCCCTCCCTTTCGGACCCATATTTCTCTCTCTCTCTCTCTCTCTCTCTCTCTTTCTCTCTCCGTTTCTCGAAAAGTTGCATCTAACGATTTTGTTTACGACTCATAATTAGTTATAGATATGATCGATTAACCGGTTAAACGTAGAACATTCTTGATGATCACTCGTCTAACATACATAACTCTTGGTAACAGGACAGACTTATATAAAATGTAGACCAGGATTACCATTTTCAATTTAAAGGCATAAATTCGTTCAAAGATTGCTTGCTGCCCTCGCGCTATCGTCGGGATGGAAATCAAGCAGGATGCCCATAATCCTTGACGTTTAAATCGTCCAAGCAAATTGCGGGTCTTACTGGGTCGTTTTGTTATACCTAGTGTTTCGTACGGATAGATAAGGCAGGAAAGAGCAATAACGCGATCAATATATAGAACCCCCTTGCTGAGAGAGAGAGAGAGAGAGAGAGAGAGAGAGAGAGAGAGAGAGAGAGAGAGAGAGAGAGAGAGAGAGAGAGAGAGAGAGAAAACTTACAAAAACAAAATACAAAAAATAAAAAACAAAGAAAAGTAACAATAAAAAAGAAAAATATATATATATTTATAATTAAAGTAAATGTTGATTCTGACGAGAAACGATACGAGATATGATATTGATAACGAATAAGTAAATTTACGTATGAACGTAACGTACAACGTTCTCCCCGTAAAAAGAAAAAAGAAAATTTCAGAGAAAAAATTTCTAACAAAAAAATAAACAATTTCGTTTATAAAAATATTAATAACGGGTAGAGAGGAAATAATGAAGAAAATAACGAGACTAATTCGACAAGACACGGTAATGAGGGAGTCGTTAAGATGAACGAACAGGCCCCGTGTCTGTAAACGGCCTTCCACGTGGCACTCCATTCTCGTTCTCAGCACCCTTTTGTCCGGTTAACGGCTCATTCTCTCTCTCTCTTGAATAAAATCTATCGGTAAATTCGAAAATCGACGAGGATGCACTACCGACACGTGCACCTTCTATCGGATTAACGCATTCATTTATCCGCATCAAGTATATGTTTCTCTCCCGGTTTGAATTTACCTATCCCATTAAGAGAGCACACGATGTTTCATTTCAATAGATTTAATAGTCTCGTTCTTGTCACCATAACGAAGAACAATATCCTAATACGAATACATGTACTTGTATGTGTATATATATATATATAATATGGAACCCACACATTTAATATTAAAATTGAATATTAAAATATTAAAATATGATAGTAGTTTACATGTTCGTTAGAAGCAAGTTGCTAAAAGGATTGTTTTCGAAAGTGGGTCTCAGCTCGTAAAAGTTTAGTAAAACTTGTGTCAAAGGATTCAAGATATAGGTAAAACACAACGTTACATTAAGATGCAACATTAAAGTTAGAGTCAGAGAGAGGAATGTTGGTCTATTTATCTCATCTTTCTTTCGTCTCTCTCTTTCTCTTCCTCTCTCTTTTTCTCTTTCTTTTTTGTCATCTCGCGGAAGAAAGATGACAAAAAGGGTTGAAATAGGTTGACCCAGATCTTTCCTCGAACCTGTCGTGTACCTGTTCGCGCCGCGACCCTCGTACGTCGGATGGCGAGGACGTATGGCGTCGTTAATGCGTGCACGGAAGTTTTCCTCGTAACCGATACTCACTTCGCGTTCTCCAGTTACCACGAAGGAATGGTACTGTGCAGAGTACCATGACCACCGTCGCACTCGTTGCGCTCGAACGTGCAATTTCGAGAGACAAACTCTCCAGTATCTTCTTCTTACTACTTTTTCTATATCGATAGTCAAAGAACTAACGACGTTTTCTCTCGATCGATGTCTAGTTGTCCTCCTTGTTCATCAGTGCGTTCTTCGTTCTTTTTTGCTTTTATTTTTATTTTTTTATTTCTTTATTCTTTTCTTTGTCCTTTTTCATTCTTCTACTCTCGGTGCGACGAGAGTACTCATTTTCTCACAGCACCAGCCTGGAAAGAAGGAAATAATTCGTCTGAGACATCGACATTGACATTTTCCAAGATCATATACAATCATTTCCAAGAAGATATCTGGACAGGATTCGAACAAACGGAAGATGCTATTACATGCAATCACCGCTCTCTTAATGGCACGATCTTGTTACGGACACCCTCTTGTTATCACTTTCACCCTTGTTTTCTATCTGTCCCTACACGTTCGTCTACTTCTTTCAGATCGCATATGGAAATAACATACACCGTGAATTCTCGGCGTGCACGTGGATCAACACGTGACCTGAGGCGATGGGCTCGATAATAGGTTTCGGGAAAGCTCGTAATCGAACGCAATAGCTTTCTTGAAAGCGCGTGCCACTATGTCGGATCAAGCGAGACAGCTAATTATGTAGTCTACGTTGTTACGAGGTTCTGTTCACTGTGCTCAAAAAAAAAGATATTGTTTTTATCAGAAATATCATGTGTGAAATCATTCTATTACGATAATAAAAAAAGGAACAAATAAAAGATGATCAGTTTTCTAAGATATAATAATTCTGAAAGTAATCATAATTCCTCCGGCATTAAAATACATATTACTTTTTTACGTACGTATATATAAATATTATAAAAAAATATGTATATATGTGTATATATAACTGTTTCAGATATATGCGCATCGAATACTTCATGACTGTTTATACGAAGATGCATCGTGTGTGGTATTTAAGGGATGATCCACGCGTGGTAGCACAAGGGGTGGGTTTTGAGCATGGTGTTTCCCGTTACGAAGAACCCTCGATGTCGGTATCGATTATACACCCTTTGCCAGCGACGGAGAGGTACAAAATGTATCCAGGGTGTGCCGAGGGACCGCTTTAATTATCCGTCCAAGTAATTATAAACTTGCCTACGAGTAGACCATGGGTGGTCGATAAGTCAAGAGGGATCATGTAATAGTAAAATAAAATTTACGAATAGTAGCGATCTCTATCGATGATCTATCAATTACCAATCTTAAATTAAACTCATTATCGACCGTCTTTATCATTATGAACCTTCAATCGTCATCGAATAAGATAGAGCGTTGTTTTTCGGGAAAAAATTAGATTCTTTGTAGCAGGTAGGGACATAATTGAGTTCTCTTCTGACTGACTCCTTTTCGATCTATCTCACTTCCTCTTACGTGGACGGATGGACGCGGAAGAAGAGGACGGAGACACGGCTGAGAAGAAGAAGAAGTAGAAGTAGAAGAAGAAGAAGAAGAAAAAACAAGAAGAAGAACAAGAAAAAGAAGAAGAAAAAGAAGAAGAAGAAGAAGAAGAAAACGATAGAGAGAGAAAAAGAGAGGATATAAGAAAGAAAGAAAGAAAGAAAGCAAGCAAGAAAGAAAGAAAGAGAAAAAAAAGAAAAAAGAAAGAAAAAAGAGGGAAGGAAGAAGGAAGAAAGGAGGGAGCAGGGGAGAGAAAAGTTTCTGTCCCCGGTGGATTCACGGTTCGCGGATGAATCCCCGGTAGGATGGATTGTGGTGGGCAAGCGAGGAGAAGAGAGGAACGAGAGCCGACGAAGAAGAGAGTCTCGAAGAGGATGGTAGGAAGAAGAGATACGGAGGAGGGTAAAGGGGCTCTCACGTTACCTTCGATGCGGCCAGGTGTCAGATTACCTCCGACCTCATCTTCCTTCGTGCCTCCGCGAGTTTGCCACCATTGCCATTGCCCCGCCCGTCTACCATCCGTTCGGTGTCTTCGCGTTCTTCGGCTTTTCCCACTTTTGGTCGACATCGACTTAGGGATAGAATCGTATACGTTGCGTTATTATTAGTCTCTGACGATGACGGTAAACCGATCAACGATATTTCTTATCATAGGTCAGCCTTCTTTCATTCACGAGCTCCGTGATCTTATTTATTCCAAGGATTTTTGTGAAAACAAAAAATACAATACTCTTTCTAAAGATCGTAATATATTAATGTAGGTAAAGGAAAAGAGCTGATTGTACACACGTTATCTTTGGTGGACTTTCGCTAAGAAGGCGGGTGCCCCGTTTGTGGCACACCCCGAGAAAGAAAAATGTGTCGATACTGTTCCCGACGGTAGGTTAAGTAAGAGAGTTGCCACATAGGGGCTAGCGGTGGTGTAATTCGATCCGCGGACGTAGATAGGTACGTACTTAGGTTTGCGAGTGTGCGTGGACCTGGAGTACGTAAGATAGGCTTCGTAGTTACTAACACATATGTGTTTGCGAAGAAGGAAGGACGGTGGACGCATATGGGAAGAGAAGGAGAGAAAACAGACGGAAAGAAGAAAAATACAGCGTGCAGAAGTAAGAAACAACCGAGAGAGAGAGAGAGAGAGAGAGAGAGAGAGAGAAGACAGAGGTCGGGGGAGTGGGAGAAAGAGAAAGAAGGGGAGACAAAGATGGACCATGTAACTGTGATAAAGAGAAACTTATGATAGGAACTCCGTGAGAAAGAGAGATACAACGTCTCTCCGTATACCCTGGTGTGTCTTCTTGTGCGTGTGTGTTCGTTGGCGAAGGCGTACGAAGGAAGCTCGCCTTGCATGGCGGCCTCGAGCACCTACCGACTCCCACCGGCTGCACCATCGCCATCGCTTCCACCTTCTTCCACCACCCCACCTCACCCCACCTTACCCCACCCTCCCCCACCTCTTACCTACCTATCCTCGCCGCGTATTCTGCACCTTCAGGGTGGCGTCATGTTCAAGACGCTTCCGGTGTTGAATTACCCTGTGGCTCTCTCTCTCTCTCTCTCTCTCTCTCTCTCTCTCTCTCTCTCTCGCTCTCGCTCTCGCTCTCGCTCTCGCTCTTCTACGCCTCCTCCTTTACTCGTTGTCCTCCTCTCCTTCGACTTTCTTTCTCTTACGTTCTTCCCATCATCTTGGGATTCCTACTAATGTGAAAGTCATTAAAATATAATATTTTACTCGCGCTTAAATGGCCAATCTCCCTTAATCTTTTACAACTGAGTATAGATCATTTTGTTCTTTTCTTTTCCTTTCTTTTTTTTTTCATGACAAGAGGAAACAAGAGGAAATATTGTTGCCACATGTCGACAACGAGACGTACTTACCTTTTTGTTGCCAGTGGGATTTATGGCGTTCGAAAAATCGGGATTTCGGGATCGGAGATCTTTTCTTTTTGTTGCGATGTGGGCGGCCGTGAGGGATCCTACCAGTCTCTGGTCCCTCCCGCAGCTACAACACCGCATACGGTGTCCGTTGTCTTACTTTACCCCGTTCCTACTACCACCACCATCACCATTGTCTCTTCTCTCGTCACCTAAAAGAGAATGCTGGTTCCTCCTAAATATGAGAAAAGTCGATATGTAACATGATAGAACGATTACCCTATGTAATCTGATTTCATCTGATCTTCGTTCACTGAATCGATCAATCAATTAATCAATCATTTAAATACTCAAAGTTACATCTTTTTTATCATAAGATGTTGCATAAATATATATAATACATGATCCGTTATCAAAGATCCTGATGGCTAATCCAATGGAATTAGCGTGGCTTTGGCTAACAAATGCGTGGGTGTGGAACAGTCGGTCTCGTGCGATAACTTTTGGAGACAGAACGGGGTGGGGTGGAGTAGGGAGGAGAAGGAGGAAGGTAGGGATGGGGATGGGAATGGGGATGGCGGGGGCGGAGGGAGTGGGGTTGCGTTAAGAGAGAAAGGAGAGCCTTTTACACGCACGCACGCACGCGACGCTTCGGTATAGCAGCATCTATATCTCGTTGCATGGTGCTCGTTGCATGCGTGTTGCGTGCGTGTAAAGCGTGTGTGGGTGTCACGGGGTGGCCACCTGTCTAGCGAGGTATGCGCCGATAGCATCAACAGAGAAAAAGAGAAAGAGAGAGAGAGAGAGAACCAAACAGAACGAACGCCCAGTGCTAAGCAAAGACAAGGGCGGTAACTCACCCCGACAAATTATAGAGTGGCCAGACAGCGTGGCTCTTTCTCTTAAGAGGCAACCCCCCCCTTCTTCTTCTTCTATCTCTTTCTTTCCTCGTGCTCGTTCATCTTTTTAATTTTTCCTTTCTCTCTCTTTCTCTCTCTCTCTCTCTCTCTCTTTCTCTCTGTTATTTCTATTTATTTTTCTTCGGCACTTTTACTTCCGATATCCATACGTTCGATTTTATCTATATGAATGAAAAAAGAATTGCGTTGTATAAGTACAATGAATATTACAGTAACGAATAACGTATGATATTCATCAAGTCTTGATGAATTTATCTAATAAAAAGTTGAATTCTTTCTTTACGATATAACTCGATGTTATTTCGTAGACTTCCCCAAGCACAGAAATCATTTTCCATTTCATCGTAATCATTGCTCTTCGTTATTGCTCTTGACAAAGAGCATGATCGTTCGTCGTTTCTCGAGTCGAACATTGCAGGAGGAACGTTGCACCACGTCCCGTCGTTGTTAAAAAAAAGATTTCGACGGGAGTTAGTCACGAAAGAAAAGGTGGCTCGAGTTAAAATATAGGGAGGTAAAGGGAAAGGGAGAGAAAGAGAGAGGAGTCGCGATAAGTCTCCTACGAGACGGGTCAGGGTCTAGTCTCCTTGCTTCGACTCGAATCAAGCTTGCTTGCTTGCTTGCTTGCTTGCTTGCTTGCTTGCTGGCTGGCTGGCTTGCTTGCTTCGTTCATAGCATGATAGGACGTAGTTAGTTCAGGACGGAGGCAGCACGCATCCCAAACTTTGATTAAACGGAGTCGCAAGGACCCCAGGCCCGACTCATTTGTCTACCGTCTGCCTCTTTCCTCTGCTTTCTCCACCTCTTTTTTCCCCATCCCTTTTTCGTATCTTTCTCTCTCTCTCTCTCTCTTTCTCTTCGTCTATTCCTTGTTCAACGCTCTGCACGTAGTACGTTTCGTATCACCTCGCCGTTACGTTTTCCTCGAAGTAGAGACGAGAGTCGATGAGAATAAAATGAAATAAAATAAAAAGAAAAAATTACAAAACGGAGAAATCATTTTGATGGGATATGCGATAAAATCTTTCCTGAGTTGGGTCTACATCGATCCATTTATATTATTACAATGTCAATCTTTCTGACACTTACTGTTTTGTGTGTGGCCAGTTACTGACAACAAACATCAATTCTGGCAGTGCTTGTTGCCTTATTATCCGAGTTACTAACAAAGACATCTTATCGTAAAGATCTTGACGTTACAATAACTAGCACGTTTATTATCCACTTAACAAAGAAAAAAAAGAAGAGAATGACAAAAATAAAAAGAAAAGAAATTTTTTTAATTATAATGATGATAATTATTATACAAAATTACTCAAATTGTTACAAAGTTGAGCCCATTTAAAAATTCATTTTGCAATTGAATCGAGCTAATGCGAAATAAAATGGAAAACATCTTAAGGGATATGTTAAGAGCTTATTCGAGGCACTTCTAGTAAAGCCGATTAAATGTTGGTAATCGTTAGCGATGGAGACACAGACAACAGGTATTTGCATAGAAGAAAGAGATAGAGAGAGAGAGAGGGAGAGAGAGAAACAGAGATCTCTCTAGGTATCTAGTTTTAGCAAGTAAGAGAGACAAATAGATAAGATGATAATCGAGGTGCACAACGCGCAACGTGTACAACTATAAATGGATAATGGTACGCCACCTTCCATACGGCCCTATTCCCTTTGGAACGTCTGTATGGAAGCCGTCTATGGGTCTCGTGGATAGCGCGGATATCATGTTACTAACGTCATCGTTGTCGAAGAGAGGGTCAGAAGCGATGAAACACGAGGGTGGACAGAGACGATGTTACCGTTCTCTGGACCACACAACGAATCGTTGCACAATGTGTCCGCGAAACATCCAACGTTCACCTACAAACTAACCAATCTATCCTTTCTTCTATCATCGAAGTAGCACATACCACTTTGGTATTGTGTTTAGACTTCTTGCGTGGAATTCTGCGAGAGAAAATCTCACCACTCCTGACGAATTCACGTTTGGATTTAATAAAAAAAAAAGAACAGAAAAAAGAGCAAACAAATAAACAGATCGATTTTCTCTTTCCAATGGTTCCAAATTACTGCTGGAAATAATTTTTCTCTGTCTCTCTCTTTCTCTCTTCCTTTCCCTCGTATTTTATACGTAAATTTAACGAAATCATATCGTTCTTTGATTAGAAAGATATAAAAAGAAGAAAAAGTAAAAAGGAGAATGCTATTAATACGCTTTAAACGTCCTTTAAACCATAAGAAAAAAGGAAAAAACCGTAAATACAAGATATATCCGTTCGTTAGATCATAACACGTGCCTCTTCTCCCTCCTCCTCCCTTCTCCTTCCGCTTATAAATATCGGATGACATTCTTAGATAAGACAATCGTTCGAGTGTTACGCAAGGATTCATTAAGCGAACGTGTTTTCTTCTATTTTTTTCCCTTGTTTTTATATATGCATACATACATACCCGCGCTTATATACATATATATATATGTATATATATATATATAAAAGAAAAGGCAACGAACGAGATAAAAATGCAGTGTTCGACGTGAAAAGGTGGAATCTCTTTCGTACGATGGAGAATTTAAAGAAGAGGAGGAGGTGAAGATGCGGTTGAAAGTGTAGTTGTAGTGGTGAGGGAAAAGAGCGCCGTGCGTCGATCCTATCAGAGCCCCGAATCTTGGAATTCGAATTTGTCCCCTTTATCTGCGGATTCCATCGTAATTGCTTATCTACGATGTGCTCTCTCTCTCCCTCCGTCTTGTTCTTTTTCTTTCTTTGTAACTTTCTTGCACCGGGGAGAGCCATATCCGCCTACTTTATGCGCCACGGTGGTAACCACACGAAACACGTACGTCCTCGCGTGTTTCCGTCACGCGAAACCCCCGCACAGAGCCTCCGAGACGTTTATCGTTCGTACGGGCTCGTATAAACGTCGATCTCCTTGCTTCTTCTTCCTCTTCTCTTTCCTTCTACTTATTCTTATTCTTATCCTTCTTATTCTTATTCTTATTCCACTGGTAACTAAGTACATGCCTTCGAAGAAAAAGTACTTCCCTAGAAACAAATTTGTGCGATATAAACGAAATTGCATTTTGTGCAGTCACATATATCCTATTAGATCTACGGTTTCATATTTAAATAGTAGAGAAAAGAAAAGAAGGAGTGAATAGTTCGTTTTTGTAATACCCCTACGCATATAGGATCTAATTTGTTATTTATAATAATATGGATGGTAGACAAGCTTCGCCCTTATCGAAATGCATAAGGAGAAATGTATATTTGCTCGCGTTATGCACACAAATGTTAAAGTATATTTCTACAAACACGCATGTCTGCATACGAGAGAGAGAAAGAAACAGAGAGAGAGACAGACGGACAGATGGACAGAGAGAGAGAGAGAGAGAGAGAGAGACGCAGAGAGAAAGAGACATACATAAACGCATATATATTTATGTATGTATATACATAGGAGCACAAACGTATCGCATTACCATGGAGCAACGCCCATCGGTTTCGGATAGCAGTGAACGCGCGAAGTCGCCTAGCTCACGTGCGATACGCAAAACGGTCAACGCATAAGAGAAGATTGATATCATCGTCATCGACCAGGCCGCTGTCCTCTTGCCTTCTGTTATCGACATTTTCATGAAGATCCAAATCAATCTGGAGAACTGATCAAATCCGAGAACGTTTCAAATCGGAACAGTGTTATAAAATCATAGCAAGATTTCGATGTAAAAACATAATTTAATGAGACATTAGAATGACAGTTTAGAATCATTTTGAAGGTCTAGAGAAATTTTGTTTAAATAATTGCGTAAATCTCTCTAGGAAAGTAGAAAGATACTAAACAGATTTACACAATTGCAAGCTTCTATCTCCCTTGTTGCCGTTTCTTCGTTGGTACACTCACCTCGCCCACCCATAGGCAGTAGATTATGTAGTCTCGTACATCGAGAAGCATCCGTACATGTTCTCCGCTCAGCACTTGAATTTATTGCTCATAGAAACAATAAGGAAGTTCACGACGAGTCAAGAGATACTGAGCAAGGTCCAAGGCCAAGTGAAAATAAGTTCACTAAATCTAATGTTCGTCCTCTTTCCAAAAAATATTCAAAAGATTTTCCTTCGTGAAAATCTGGGAAAAGAAAAAAAGAAAGGAGAAATGGAATTGGTAATTAAAATTTGTAGTAATCTCATCTCGATAATGATTACAAAGGAATTTCGTAAGAAAGTTTCAAAGACACTTGTCTCACTCTACGTTATGGGCTTCCACCTCGATCGATGTTTTCGAACGATCGATTTTGTTTCGAGTTTACTGGCAGATCGGTCAGGTAGTCCAACACCGTATTACGTTACCTGTGACGTGCACTCGAGTGCATTCACTCGCATTGGCGACTGCACGTCACCTGACTTTAACTTTGCTTAAAATTAATTAAGCCTGAACTATCGAGAAGTATCGCGAGCGTTGCGATCATAATTCTTGATTTTGCCGAACATTACGTACTTTATGTCACTGATTAAAACTTCCCTAATAAAATTCGATTTTGATTGACTCGTCGTAAGTACGAAGCGTATATACTAATCGTGCACGTAGATAATTAATTTATTCTATAGACTTTGTCAATATATGTATACGATTTGCAATTAGATGAAGTTATTATTATCTTCGATCCATAAGCTTCCTCTTTGCCAAACGATTTTTAATGACGTCAGACGTTCTCCAAGGAAAATATGAGTATTCCTTTTTGAAAAAATTCTTTTCGAGCTTGTCAAATTCACTAATTCATTTCTCATACATAGAAATCGCTAAAAATAGCTTTGCTAATACCTGTATTACATCATATTTAAGTGTAAAGACAGTTTTTGACAGTTTCTTCGTAAATTGCAATTTGTTTAAGCTATTATTGTCGGCTGACATCGTTCCTGTCGTATTTTACCGAATGATTCCTAATATTCGAAGTCTATCGTATGAAAATGGAAGTGCGCTTGTCTAAAAATGACGTACTCTCTTCTCGTATTGGTCCATGCGCGGTTTCCATGGACGCAAAACATCGATCTGTTCGCCGTTGACGTTTATTTCGGAAACTGAGCATGCTCCTTGCCAAAGCAGATATTCTACTCATTAACCGTTTATCATACACGTTGTCGAACAGGCTATGATGTATTTCACCATGAATTTTTTTTTTACGTTCATTTTCTTTATTTAAAACAAAAATTTACAACCAAATGTTATTATAACGTAATAATAAACATTTAATTATAATAGATAACATAACAGTTATCTATTAATGACGAGCAATAGCGTTGAAAAATAAATATATATATAATAAAAAATATATATGTAATATATATTATATATGTACATAAATATGCGTGTGAGCGCGCGCGCGTGTATGTATGTATGTATGCATATAATACGCCAAAATAATAAATTAATCAACGAATGATGTCAATTGCCATGAAGTGTGTTCAATTCAATATGTTTGTCTTTTATCATAACTCGCCACGTTTCATCGACAAATAACATGGACCGCCATTAGTACAACATTCTGAATCTGTAAAAAAATTAATCGTTTGAAATACTAACGTGTACATTACTTTTTTCTTTCTCCTCTTTTTTTATATACATATATAACACGCTACTTATTTTCATATAGAATAAAAAATAAAACAGATAGTCGATCAAAATATTCGACAAAAAAATTTGCAATGAACAAGATTGGAGTATGGACAAAGAATACGTTATTTCAAATTATTAACAATTCATTAAAGGTAAGAGAGAGAGAGAGTTGCTATTATTTATTAACGAATGAATTGTTTAAAAAATCTAGAAACATGGAAAGTCGAAATTTTGTGAACATTTTTTAATTTTTTTCTTTTCTATTTTCTCGTTTAATTTCAGTTGCATACCGATCAAAACGTAGAAAGAATTGGTGATCCCTTCAAATCGTTTTTAAATCAATTGAAATCGAAAAGAGAAGGCTGTTGGCTCGACGTATATATACCACGGAATCCAAAGAAGAATTATTCGATTCGGAGGCCACAGAAAAATTGCAGTTTCGGAGTACTTTGCAATCGGCCAGTTCCGAAAATTACGCGAACGATGGCACCGGAAATACCGAGGAAAACATTACCGATCGAAACGAAAAGTACGAACGTACATTTGAGAGTTTCAAAAAAGAAAGGAGACGCCGAAAGAACGGCAAGACTTCAAAGAGAAAAGTGACCTTTGCTGATAGCAAAATGTGAAAAAAGACAAATACTAAAATAAAATATAACGATAATTTTAACATGTATACAGATTATGTGAAATTCAATTACAAAATCCTTGTAAGAAATTCTACTGTATCATCTTTAAAATGTAACGATTCATTCTAAATTGTTATTGTACTCGCCGTAAAAAATATTAATATTAACAATAATAATTATAATTTGTAATAATAATAATAATAATGATAACGATGACGATGACGATGATGATGATGACGTTGATGACGATGATAATGATGATGATGATAACAATAACAACAACAATAATAATAATAATAATAATAACAATTATTATAATATTAATAATAACAACAACAATGATGATGATGATAATAATAATAATAATAATATCAACATGTTTTGAGTAGACGATGTCTTATATATGTGTGTGTGGGTGTGTGGGTGTGCGTATATAGTATGATAAACGAAACATTTTCATTTTGAAATATTTCCTAGCAGATATCGTATTGCGGACAACCCCCAGTACATATTACATATCTCTCTGAAGTTACCACTGATTTTTCTATGTTTCGATATTCATGGATTCGATCAAACGTTGCTTCGTTAGCAAAAGTACCCAACTTCTCATAAAAATGACGAATCGTTAAAAAAAAAAAAAAGAACAGTAAAATATCAACACCAAGCACTTCTCGCTATACTCTCCTACTATCGTCATTATGTTCCGTATTTTCTAAATTTAAAGTTTCATATTGACTCTTCTTTAATAAAATTCCTGGATTTTAAAGTGATCATACGATAAGGGATATCAAAATGTTTAGGAATTGGATATTGCAGGACCTTTCTCATGCGTTCCCACCGAGATCGTTACAGGTACCATACTAAAATTTTTTCAAACGAGATGAATAAAATAAAAATAATAAAAAAGAAAAGAAAAAATAGAAATAACAAAAATAATAAAAAAAAAAAAGAAAAAAGAAAAGAAAAAAAATTTCATTTATCGTGTTCGCATGTGAGAGCCAATATTTTTTTCACAATTCGTCACGATCGTTTTTATTTAACGAAATCACGTTTTCGTTCAAACAGACAATAGGAACAACGAGTTTCCACACAAATCAAATTAAAAATCGTGGATTTTGGAATCTCTTCGAATTTTCGCGTAAAGAGAACAATTCCAAGGATGCAGAAGAATTATCTGACAATAAATCAAGGACAGATTGCAATTCGACGAAAACGGCGTTGAAACGCGACGACAAATTGAACGATGTATCGAAGGACACGGCGGCATTATCACGTACAGTTATGACAAATTCGAACAAAGTATATTCATTTAAAGACATATCTAAGTGCAACTATACATTTCGTTACGTACCACGAATAAAATCTAAAAAGAAAAATTCAAAAACTAATTTTCAAAAGTACGACGAGTTCACGTCTTTGCTCGATGGAAATTTTGTCCCGACAAATATGAAATTGAAATTAAAGGGTTACAAGACCCTTAGAAACGAACAGGCTAAAGATTTTGCATTTATACCTGGTGATAAATCCTTAGATTTGGATCTAATCCCGACAAAAAATGAGGAGGAAAATATTTCCTATCAGTCATCCAGTAAGAATCATACGCCCCCGTAATACATATTACTTTTTTTTTATAATTATTACAAACAAAAATAATCCGTTTAATTCGATTTACAGAACCAACTGTTTCGATGGACGTAACAAAGTTACAGACGGTACCTTTGAAAGAAACGAAAGACCACAGTGAAATAGAATCAAACATTCTGTTTCCTTCTGAAAACAAAATTTCCATGAACGATATTAATCCTGATGATGCATCAATGTCAATGTTGAAACATACATCAAAGAAAGCGCAAGAATCGTCATATGATTTCATGAACGTAAAGAAGAAAAGTGAAACGAGAACTATGTTAGAAGAAAGTATCTTACCCGAAAGAAAAGAAACAAAAACCGAGAGTTTGTTTCAATTGGAAAGTCAGAACCAGGTTAAATCGCAAATTGAACCAAAGGAAACTCAACAGGGGTTCGAGTCTAAGGTTCAACAATTACAGGATAAGAAAAAAGATGAAGTTCGGTTACAGTCTGATGAAACGGCAATGAACTATCTAAAGGAAGAAACGTTAACGCTTAACAGTCAAAATAACTCAAAGAATCCTTCAAAAGATCTGTCGAAGCAAGCTGATCAAGCTGAATTGTCGCTAAATTCATTAAATCAGTCGAAAACTCAGAATAACTTTAAGGAGTCAGATAATGTTAATAAAATCGGACAAAGTTCGGCATCGTATTTTCTTTCGAGGCGAACGAATATCAAGAGGACGCTCTCTGATAATTCAAAGAGTAGTTCAAGTGCTAGAAATCTAAAGGATAATGCAACAGCGATGTCCAACTTTAGATCGAGCACGAAGATACCTAGGTACAGTATGTACGAATCGAGGAAAGAACAGCAAAGAAGGGCTTCCTCGCCGTGTGATATAACGTTCATTAAAGCACGAGAGAATTCAACGAAGCAAAGATGGTCCGGTTTCGATCGGCCTACCACCAGATGTTATCCCGGTGGAAGTTCTGGGAGTCACAACTCGAGATCTCAAGGATCTACGCATCCTTACCCATCTACCGTGCAGACTCGCGAGGTCTCCTCCAAGTGTTACGCCAAAGAGAAAGATCCAATCGTCAGATCGAATATCATCTCCTCGTCTTCCAAGATGTTGAAAACGAGAAACTCTGTTACCGGTGGTTCTATAACTCCTACTAACATTGACAATCGCAAACTATATTCAAATATCAACTCAACAAAGAGGACTTTGCTAGGATCGAAGTCATCTACAGGTTGAACGAAATAACTACTTCATCTTTATCTTTCTTTTTACGTCCATCTTCAGCTTTTTACGCTGTCCTTTTGTCAAAAGAAATTTCTTTCGATAAGATCATTGCAAAAATCATTTGAAATAACACTATCGATCTTCTTTTAAGCGTACTACACGGAGACGCTTAATTTAATTGTATTGATTCATTTTCAGGCTTGACGAGTACGCCACAATCATTCGCTTATGGATGTTGCAAAAAACCCAAAAAATCTTGCCAGAAAAAGTGTAAAGAAACTTGTGACGAGCCGATGATACCAGGAAAAATAATCTGCACGAAGCCACGAACGAAATGTTGTCAGAAACCGAAATGTTGCCGAACCGAAAAGAAACCGAGTTGTACCAAAGTAGAACCACCACCTCCACGATCGTGCTGCCAAAAGAAAAAGAAGAAAATTTGTAAACGTTATTGTTGCCCCTCGTTAAAAGTGACTGATTGTATTTCAAACAGAGCTACATGTCCAGGAAAATGCACCGACAAAGTAGTCAAAGATGACAATCAAGAAATGGACGATCCCTCTTGCTTATCACCCGAAGAACTCTCCTGTCAAAAAAAAAACGATTGTGACAACAACGACAACGATTGTTGCTCGAGTCGTAACACATGTTGCTCTCCAAAGAAATGTAATAAAAGTTTCAGTTGCATGAACGATAAGGACGAAGACTGTCTCGATACAATCCAAAGTCGGCAAGATTCGTGTTGCAAACCTAAGAAGAAAGATTGTTGCAATCGCAGCTGTAAGAGATCAAAAAGTTGTGGTAACAGACGTTATCACTCTGGAGCGAAATCTCGTAGGACAAAATCTCACGTGTCCATTCCAATATTCGACGTCAGTGTGGTCGTATCAAGACCCTATCAAAACGATCCCGTCCTACGGTTCTACAGCACTTGCGAAAATGATTGGAAGCCACCATCGTCGTGTAAAAAGGATAAACAGGAAAAATGTAAGCCGAAGTGTAAAAAACCAGAACCCCCCAATTGTTTAAATGCCAAGAAGAGTAATTGTGACAAGCTGCTAGAAAGTCTATCTCTATCAAAGGATTCTTGTGACAAACCAAAGAAGGATCCGTGTACTGTTAAGAAAACCGATGACACGTGTTGCCAACCAAAAACTTGTGGTAAAGATACATGGAATATCTTTGAATTACAATATTGATTTAAAGAAAAAAAAGAAGTATATAAATAAATATCCATGTATATATCTTCTTTAATTTTTCCTTGCAGATCAAAAAGATACTCTTCAAGCCAGGTGGGACAGGGAATTACAGGAAATAAAGAAATGCAAAAATATCGGTAAGAATGATTCGTGTAAGAAGAAGTGCGACGAAAATAAATGTAATAAGTTCGAATCGATCGATTTATCGGACGATTTCGATCTTCGATGTCCCTCTTTCCAACTCAGCAAGTCGTTTATACCGTTTTGCCTGGGAACAAGCGACTCGTCTCTGTTGAACTTTGGGATGAAATCTAATAACATTATACCCAACCGATCGTTCTCTATGACAAAAATTACAAAAGATATTTATAGAGACGAGTTGCCAATTCTCGTCGAGACTGAATTGCCTGAAAAAGAATGGGCCGACGAAGAGTCATCTTCCGAATAACGATAATTTATTTCGATTACTAATTTGTTAATCCGAAAAACATCTATAATATGTTTCAAAAAAAAGATAACGCGAGGGAAATGCTAACCGTGAAACTCGGTACATCCCATGTCCTTATATGTCGGTGCATTGTCCTTTAATATAATACAGAATCGAATATTGATTTATAGAAAATTTTCAAACAATATAATTCCTCATTAAAATATCCGTTCATTCCTATTCCCATATGATTCAATTCATAAATCTTTTTTTTTTATAAATAAAGTTCATCTCACGCTCTTTTCATTCGAATGATTCAAGTGCAAAATTATGTCTGAACAAAGGAAAAAAGAATCGAAAAGAGCATCGTAATTGAAAGTAACAATAATAGTAATAATAATATTTTCTAATAATACCGAGATAAAATAGCAATTAATCCCTCTGTAATACTATATATCTTTTCAAAATTGCATGCTTACATATTCATGTTTTAAACTAACTTTCATAAAATTTATTTCATTTTATACGTAAATAAAGTCGATTCTTACTTTATGCACGACTTTTTTCATATATTTATACTCGATATAAGTAATACTATAGTTTAGATTATTTCGTTGTAGACGATAGAGCAAAATTGGCTTATTCTGAAATTATCCTAGCGTTATCCTAACGAAACAAAATTCGAATTCATCATAAGTAACATATCGACGAAAACAAATAATGTAGGAAGCGCCAAGATGCTTCCGAAAAGGAAAACTCGATGAGATATTTAGAAATCACGAGAGAGTTGAGCGTAGTAGTATCGCACGTTCTCGCGGTAATCCGATCTTGCCCATCAATAATAATCGTCGCGAGAGAAGCGCTTACGTCACGGACTAACCAACCAAACCAAGCAACCAACTAGCCAAGCAACCCAGCGCAACCCTGTAGCTTCTTACGACATAAATACATATACGCAAAGAGAGACACAGACGGCAAGAGACACGGACGGGGACACTTTTACACATTCATATAGCGACCTCAGCTATCTAAAATCGAAACGCACACGTCCCACATTAGTACTCATTTTATCCTCGCGACAATTTTTTCAGCATCGTGTTACCTTCAAAAATGCGGTAAGCCACCGATAGTAGTTGCGCGCCGGCGGCAACCCAACGGGTTTCCAATGTATCTCGTTGCAACTCGCGCGCGAAAGGATAGAAAAAGGAAAAAAAAATGTGTAGAGTAGAGTGTAGTAGTGTAGTACGGAGAAACGAGGAGGAAAGAGCGAGGAGAGGACGTCGACGACACGACGCGACGACGGAGGAGGAGAAGAAGAAGAAGAAGAAGAGAAGGATAAAGTGGTGGAGAAGGAAGAAGGGGGAAGGTAAAGGGAAAGAAAAAAAAGAGAAAAAAGAAGAAAAAAATGTCGGCATACGCGGTCTTACGAGCGGTTACGAGATGTCTTTGTATAAGGACGACGCACGGTACGTGTATATAGAACATAAAGGCGACGCGTGAACGTTGGAAAGGATGAGGAAGGAAGAAAGAAGAAAGAAAGAAGAAAGAAAGGAAGAAAGAAAGAAAAAGAAAAGGGGTGGAGGAGGAGGAGGTAAAGATGAAGAGAGGTGGGGTGTTGTACGCACCATGGACATCCAATTACGGGTTATTCAGTCCTCTCTGCGGGGGCATGTCGGGTCCTACCAAAATTCACGCTCTCTACGTCCTCGTATTATTCTCTACCTGGCGCCTATCACTATCTCTCTTTCTCATTAGGAGTGGTATCGACGAAAATGGGAGAAAAGGGAGAAGGAGAGTGAAGAAATAAATGCAACGAGGGGGTTATGAAAAAAGAGAGACAGGGAGAGAAAGAAAGAGAAGGAATACGTGCAACGAGGGTTGTGAAAAGAAAGAGAGAGAGAGAGAGAGAGTTGAGGAATGATGGAATAAATGCTGGAGGGGGTTGTGAAAAGAAAGAGAGAGAGAGAAAGGACAGGGAGAGAACCCAGTGTGCGCCCTGCCACTTACAGGGAACGTGATACGAGCTTTTCGTTAGATGCTCTCTTGCGTTTTCGCATTGTTGCGCGATCCGGTGGTGGAACCACCGCGTACCAACCTTTCTCTCTCTTTTTTCTTCTCCTACCGAACATATATACCACTTCCATTGCCCTCCCTATTACCCCCGTCTACATCTACCTTCCCCACTCCATCGATCCATGTCTATATTTCCTTCTCGAACGAGGAAGAACGTCCCAATGTCGCAACAATAGGAATCGATGTCGAGCATGAAGCTTTGTGGCGGACTCTCGTGCTCTTATTTCCGCAAAGCAAATCAATCGACGCTACGCCGCGCCGGTTACGGGAGCTCTTCTCTTTTCCGTTATATATATATGTGTGTATATATATAATTTTTTTCTCTCCTACGGATTTCCTCTCATAAATTTTTTTCTTCCAAAAGAACGATCGTCTTGGCATATAATAAACCATGGATGGATTTTTTTTTGTGTTTTTATTCACGTTTGCAATCACTTTTCTCAGTTCTTTTTCCTTCTTTTTATTTCTTACAACAAATTATGTCTCTTACAAGTTGTGTAATGGCAAACTTGTAATATAAGTTGTGTTATGATTATAATAATTGGCACACACGAATCTAAGGATATGAAATGAGAATTAATCTTATGGAAGAGGGATTGAAAAAAAAACAGATAAACGGATAAAGTATGTATATATATATATATATATGAGCATGTGATTTTAATTATATGAAGCTTTAGAAAATTAGCTCGTTTATATTACTCGAAAGAAATATAAATAAGAGACTATAAATAAAATAGATTATCGATAAACGATAATTTCTGTCAATCGAATTTGTAAACAACTTTAGATTATCTCCCCCATTAAGTTGGTAATTTGTGTCAGCGATAAGATCGAACGGTCGATTTGGTGAGAATTTAACGTTCGAAAAGGGAGAAGAATCAGCAGAGAAGAAACATCAAATACGATGTCAACGACTCTCTCTATATATATATGTGTATGTATCTCGAAGTAGAAACCACTTTTACCATGTATTTCTAAGGATGAATGCCAGGCTCGCAACGGGTGGTTCCATGGTGTTGACGACCCTACAGAATCTCTGAAATATATGTCAATTTCTATTGGCGTGATTCGAGTGACAGAATCGTTTCGTTTCCTTTTTTTCACAAAGTTAAAGAAATTGAATCCAACGTTGACTTAAAAAAAAAAAACTCGTTCATTTTCCTTAACTAATAATAGAGAAAAGTTAAATTTTCTTATTAATACGTTAACGTGTAAAATTTTGGGAAAACTTTAGAATGATCAGAGCACGTGTGACACTTTCGTCAAACCTTTCCCCTAAGTCATCCCACGTCAATCAAAACTAGGTTTTCCGCAAAACAAATGACATCCCTTTTCTCATCTCCGTCCTTACGAAACACGTTTGTCGTCTCTTTTCGGTATTTTTAAATATGTAAAACGACCAGAAATCTGGTAACCATGCATTATTTTAGGACACCAAAGTCATGTTTTTCCAAGGAGTCAAGTCCAATCCTGTCTTGATGTTGGTCGGCAAATAACACAGCGGACCCTTTATCTTCTTTCATTTCTCTTCCTGCTTTATAGTTTCATTTTCTTAGAATATTTGTAAAATTAGAATATGCTAATTGTAGCATAACGAGTTAATAGGATTTTCATTGACTTCAGTACAATACAAAGAAAAAAAAAAGAAAAAGAAAGAAAGAGAAAGAACAAAAGTAACAAAACAAAAAGGGAAAGAAGATTGTATCCTCTGAAAGGAGACACAAGCTTCTCTTTGTTAAGTTCGTAATGCGGATGAGCATAATGGAAAAAAAAACCAACAAAAAATCAGAAAAAATAAAGAGAGAGCGAGAGAGAGAGAGAGAGAGAGAGAACGGAAAAGAAAAGAAACAGGCGAGGGGTAAGGTAAAACACGTGTAGAAAGGCTGTAACCGACATTAACTGCTCTTACGGCTTATCTACGAGGAAAAATTGATTTACGGTACCCGGCGCGGAGGTTATGAGCGTAGCGACGGTGTATAACTGGCATGGTTAGAAGCTACTTACTACAAAACTTGGATAGAGTTTCACGGACAAGTATGTTTTTGCTTTACTTAAATTCTATACTCTTGGTATATAGAATGTCCTGGCGCTCTCTCGCTTTAACGGGGCAAAGAGAAATCGACGTTGTTGGGTGTTCTAAAAAGACGAATATAAATTCGAGAAGAATAAGAACAAGAATAAGCATAGGAGTAAGAAAGAGGTTAACTTCGATTCGACGATTTTATACATTTATTTTTTCTATAGTTATTCCCTTTAGTTATTCGCTTTATAATTAATTGAAACAATGTATGCGCGTATGAATGTACCCATAGGTATAGGAACTTGTTAGGTTTCAGAAAGAATAAAATGTTGGCTTTTTTATCGTACAAATCGAAATAATAATAAAGTTATGAAACTTGAAACTTGTCGCAAAGAACTCTGACAAATTTTTCGAATGAAAATGCGACGATGTAATTCGTTTAGAATATTTGAAATAAGACACCGTGATTGGCTGTATTCGCCATTAGTAGATTCTTCTCGTAGAAACGAACCAATCGTACGAGAGATTCGTGTACCATATTTTTTTTTATCCTTTTATATACTTCGCACGTATGTATACACACGCGCACACATGCCTGCGCGCGTTATATATATGTAACAGAAAACTATTGGAATATCGAAACTAATAGAACGAAATGTATCATGATTTTTAACCGATTCTGTTCGTTATATATCGTCTTTTATCATACGGAGGAAATAAATATTAGATCGCGTTACACAAATCGCGATAATCGAATTCGTCGAAAGAACATTTCTTCTAACCTCACAATTACATTGTCTTGATCGGATCTTATCGGATCGTTCGACAAAATATAAAAACAAAACGTAACACAATAGAATGAAAAAAGAAACGTACGAAAAGAATCGTACAGGCATGTGTACACACACACATATACCTTTTTTCTTTCATTTGTCCAAGTACGTCATTCGAGAATCTTTTGTGGTTATTTTTGCGTGGTCCATCGCGCTCGTATATCTCGAGAAAGAAAGAAGCCTGCACGTGCCTATTCTGGGCTTATCATTAATGACGTTATAACTGAAAAAAGAATTATGCGGATTTAAGGTGAACAAAGCGAAAGTAACGTGAGAGATAGAGAGAGAAAAAGAAAGAAAAAGAACCAGCGATTCGACGAACGGTGATGTCTCGTTCGTTGCGTTCGATCTGTTCTTTACAAAGGATGAGAGAGACAAAAAAAAGAGAAAGAGAAAACGATAGATAAAAGGAGAGATAGAGAGAAAGAGAGATAGAGAGAGAAAGCAAGAGAGATAAAATAGTAGTGTACGATGGGAGGAGGATTCGTAGAAGGAGGGGAAAAGATCTGGAAGAGGAGAGATAGACGGCTAGAAAGAGAAAGGAAGAGAGAGTGAGAAAGAGAGAGAGAAAAGGGAAAAGAAAAGAGAGAGAAAGATAGGGAGCGAGAGAGAGAGGGGGGGGGGAGGGTACGCAAGGGTCGTAGGAGCAAAGAGAAGTAGTTAACGAGGCTTATTTAGGAACGTGCTCGTCTCGACCAATAGGAAGACGATATGGTGGTCGCGGTCATGCCTAGTATCCAATCGGGTAACGCGGAGGGTAGACGTCGTAGAAGCCACGCCCCGGCCAATAGGAGGCCGCGCGAACTACGGTCGCTTTGGGAACGCGGTTCACCGAGCAGTATCGTTCGGTGCGCGCGTAGAACAACGTCTGACTCTCCTCGCGCCGTCGATAAGAGAGAAAGAGGGAATCGCTCGTGCACACGCGCGCACGCGACGCCCTCCTCCTCCACCCTTCTTTTTTCCTCGGTATTACGATATACAGTGATATTAACGTTTTAAAAGGAAACACTCGTGATATATCATTTCGGGAGACGTTTGCTGTTTTCTAGAGAGATAGATAAAATATACGTCGTGCAATTGAAAAATTATAATTTTATTCTATTCTTTTGGGCAAAGAGACAGACGGAGAAAGAGATCGTTGGGATAAGAAATTGTGAGTTCCCTTAACAAAATCGTTGTAGTTATGTAGAGTAAGGAGAAAGATAGATAGACAGAGAGAGAGAGGGAGAGAGAGAGAGAAAGAGTAGAGCGATGGAAGAGAGAAACGGGCTGTCTTTAAAACGCTGTCTAATAATAGGGCGCGCGCGAGTGTACTAAAGCGCCTATAAATATACCCACCACCGCCCGTGGAAACTCGAGCCCGTGGACTTGGCGGTGCAACCTGCCGTGCTAAGGATAATAGGAAAAAAAGGAGTGAGACGGAAAGAAGAGAGAGAGAGAGAGAGAGAGAGGAAACGAGAACGAAAGAGAGAAGAAATCGTATGCGATATTAATTAAAATTTCTAAGGATATAGAATAAAACGTATCGTCCGTCCCAAAGAAGTTTCAAATCTACGTCGAATTTACTTTGCGACGGCTCCACGAAGGGTCTTTGTTATTATAAGATCGTACTTTTACGTTACTCTCGTGTCATCGTCTCAAGTATCATCGCATAATATCGTTTGACGAAACGAGATTTTGGAATTTATCAAAAAGTGTTACTGTGTTTCAAATTTTACCGAGAAGAGAAGTCGGATGCCGGCATGCAGCAGCAACAGCAGCAGCAGCAGCAGCAGTTACCGGTCGTTCTCTCTATCAGCGATGCTCTAAAAATATCACAACCGTTCTTCTCCTGTCTCCTTTCACGAAAAGTTTCCGCGTTCCGTGTCTCCTTCACGAGAGCTAACTTTCCATGATCGGCAAAAGGCGACGAAACGTTCAACGTCGTCGTTGGCGACGATCGTACGACGTGCTAACATTTATCGCGTCGCGATCATAAATAGTAATAATAGTAGTAACGCTAACAACAACAACGACGACGATAATAACGATAAAAGAGAAAATATAATAAATATACTCACAATTACGAAGAAAAAGAAGAAGAGGAAGAAGAAGAAGAAGAAGAAGAGGAAGAAGAGGAGGAGGAAGAGGAGGAGACGCGATGATCATCGATCGGTGCGGGCCGCGTAATTCGTCGTGGATAGTCGCGAAGTTTGCTACGAGCGATATGTCGCGAACTTCGCATCAAAGTGTCGAAAACGCGCGGAAATTTCGTTCGTTCGAATAGGGGGTAGTGTTTGTACGAATAAGTAAATATTTAAATCGAGTAAATACGTAAGTAAGTAAAAAAGAAAAGAAAATTAAGAAAAGAAAGAAAGGAAGGAAGGAAGGAAGAAATCTACGAAATTACTTTCGTAAGAGATAATACAAAAGTGTGTTAATCCAGGAAGAAAAGGGGTTACGTTAGACTAGAAGCAAACGAGGAAGAGGAAGAGGAAGAGAAAGGCGGAGTAGTAGCAGTGGTGTAGGAAAAGAAAAGAAAAAAAAGAAAGAGAGTAGAGAAAGAAAGGAAAAAAAAAGGGAAAGGAGAATGACGCGATGATGGCCTACGGAGGAAGCGCTGGTAACGGTGGAGGCGCGATGGGACCTTCGGCTGGTGGCGGAGGCGGTGCTGGTACGACGGACGTTTTAGGCTCGACCAGCGATTATAGTCCTCAAAGCACGCCGACGCCACTCTCGGCCTCGCATTCGTCCGCTGGCGTCGAGGCGGCGGCCGCGGTTACGAGCTACGGTACTGGTACCACCGGGACGACGAGCAATTACAGTCCCCAGGACAGTCCCGCCAGCTCGGCGGGCGGTGCTACCAACAACGGACAACTTCCGACATTCGGTTTCACCCAGGAACAAGTTGCCTGTGTTTGCGAGGTGAGTAGAAAACAAAATCTAAAATCCCATCGTTTTTCGTTCTGTTAACGTCGTCGATTAAACAGCTCGAATTCAGTTTAGAGATTGTACGAATTTTTTCGTTAGTATTCGTAGTTTTGTCACGTTACTCGTGATATTCAAAGTTGGCAAGCCTGCTGTTTATAACTTCTCCATCTTTTTTTTTTTATTTTTTATTTTCGGAAACAAGTTTCAAATTTATATAAAGAAAAAATCGTCTATATAACGCACGTAATATTTGTTTTTAAATCTGATAGTCTTGTTCGCGAACAAAGATAAACGTTAAGATTATGTTTCCTGTTTGGTAATAATTTCTAAGGTTTATCGTCGATAGAAATATCTATGTTTAAACGTGCGTATGGGCACCATTATATCACTGTGATTCTTGCATAGCCGCATTCTTGGCAATCGTTGTAATTGTGCAATCATTTCGAGCGTCGATTTTGAACGTGTCTCATAGTGCAACGATTACGATCATCCCGACGGTAGAGAAATTGCCTGGTAATTTATCATATTTTTCAAATGTGCTTTATGTCGTCAATTTTTACTAGTAGCCGAATGGTTTTCGTATCGTCAAAATTATAAGATATTTAACACCATAGAGATATATCCATCGATATTGTTTTAAACTGTATACGAGCTGTTTTATTTTCTTCGTTCGTATTCGTGTTTTATCAAAATTGTAAAGCAACTTATTTCTTTGATAGAATATCGAATATATGTTATAAATAACATTCTTTTTTTTATTCTTAAAAAAAAAAGAAAGAAAAAAAGAAATCTAACACGGCCATATCGAAACTATTATAGATATTTTTATCAGGATAGAAACGGAAAAAGAAAATCGATACGATAACATTTAGAGATCTATCGAGAGTTCTTTTTTATATCCGATCTACAAATACACACAATCGGTCGAAGAAAGAAAAGAAAAAAAAAGATAAAGAAAGAAGAAATTTCTTTTTGAAACGCGTTTGTTTTGGTTAACACGGAAGAAAGAGATGGAGGAGGTAACGTTTCCTATCCAAATTCTTTCTCACACCATAAAGGTCTTTGTTTTCTTTTTTTCTTTCATTCTTTCTTTCTTGATTCGTCCTTGAACCGGCCACTAAAAAGACCCTTTGTTTCTTTCTACTATATATGAGTATATACCAGGAGAGAACTAACGTAGAATTTTTTAGTTATAAATACCGTCGGCATTTAGCATAAGGTAGAGATATCCCAACGATGGTGTTTTCCATATGTAAAATTCATACTGCTCCTGGTTGGTTGGTTGGTTGGTTGGTTGGTTGATTGGTTGCTTGGTTAGTTGCTTGCATAAGTTCATCGAATTGAGATTACGAGTTTAATCTAATCGAGTTTAATAAACGACGATGTGATTGCACGCTCTCTCAACTGTGAATATGCAACTTAATTAGATTATTCCGTTTCGAATCCTTTTGTAGATCATCATATTATGATGAGATCATTTTGCGATCAAGGAAAGATGAAGAACTTTCATGAATTTGAACAGGGCCGCATTTCCCGGTTTTTTTTTCTAACCTTACTTTTCACAAACGACGGTATAAAAGAGAGTGCATACGAATTTGATCGAATTGTAACAGATTTGTATATTTGAAGGATCATGTGCGCGCCTGAGTGCTTCGAATGTAGAAATGCAGCTCTGATTTTAACAAACGTTTGTCCAATTGTTCTACATTAATATGGCGTTGATCGTAGACATTTTTGTTGTTTCATTTCGAGAGAAAAAAAAAAGAGAGAGAGAAGAAATAAAAATCGTCTACGTTTTCTCTCTCTCGTATTACTTTATCTTCTTTCGTGCATATTTCACGCTCGTTGTGTCGGCGCGAAGGAAATGCAACGAATTCAATGAATGCGTTGCTGTACCCATCGGTGGTGTATGTACCACCACCGTGCTATTTATATGTCGGCTCCACTTGATCGTGAAAGGAGAAACAATCGAATCATTTAGAATTTCAATGACGAAACTTTCTTCTCTTTCGATTTCGAGAGAACGTGCTTGCGAATCGAAACTACGGGGACAGTGTTCCAATTTGAATGTTTCGATAAATGCCAAGTTGTTCTTTTGACAAGCGCAGTTCTTTTCGATAAGGCGGCAAATTTAAATTGTTCTTTTTTTTTATCGATCGAGAAATAGACGCTTGATAGAGGTGACTTAATTTCAACGTTTCTGAATTGTCCGAATATTTACTGACGTTTTAAGTGTTCTTTTGATTCGCGCAGTTCTTCTCGATAACATAGCTGATTCAAAACTTTTTTCGATTGATAAATAGATGCGTAATCGATGTGATTTAATTTCGAAGTTTTCGAATTATCAGAGTGTTTGATCACAACGGTTATAGTGTTCTTCTAATTCGCGTAATTTTTGTCGATAAAACTGCTGATACAAAATATTTTTGTCGATCGATAAAAAGGAAACTTAATCGAGATGACTTCATTTCGACGTTTCCGAATTGTTAGAATATTTGACTGACGTATAAGTATTTCTTTGATTCGAGTAGTAGTGTTTTCGATAACGCGGTAGATTCAAACATTTAATCCGACCGATAAATAAACGATTATTATGGAGCAGGCTTAATTTTGACGTTTAAGTATTCCTTTGATTCACGTAGTTCTTTTCGATAATGCGGCGAATTCAAACATTTGTTTTGGCCCAAGAAACAGATGCGTTTCGAGGAAACTTAATTTTGATGTTTCTAGAATGTCGGAATAGATAAAATTGTCCCTGAAATTCTTCCGGGAAAGAAAATGAGAAGAAACGAGAGAGAGAGAAAGAAAGAGAGATATATAGATGGGCTAATACTTATTGTCGAAAGTCTGGCATGTGGCAAAATACCTTCCGAAGGCGCGAGTCACGCGTGTTTAATAGAGTTCCTACGATTTTACTACAACCCGTAAATTGTTTCGCGGACGACGTTTACGTTTCTCAAATCCAACGCGACTTAGAAAAGAACACGACGATGACCGACCCACACGTTCGTAACGAGCAAAGCTTTGTCGCTTTATATCTACCTTCGGATTTACAATGAACAATTTTCTTTCTCTTTCTCTCTCCCTTCTCCTTATTTCTTTCTCGTGGGACTGGTAAAATTGTTCTCGCATGACGTATGACGTTTCGCATATCGTTTATATTTCTATCGCAAGATTGTTATTGATTTGAAAGCTTTAGAAAATTATTCGTATGATATACGTTAACTCTCCAAGAATATTTAGTTCTTGTTTCAGTAATCTTTTAGTTCTCTCTTTCCGTTTCTATTATAAATTATAGAAAAGATTTGATAAATTTTAAATTGGATATGTCGACGTGTTCCTAAAGTAACGTTACTTGTACATTATTATGTAAAAAAAATCGTTGTTCTAAAATCGTTCAACGGTAATTCATTCAGTGGATAATAGAGATGAGATCTTAAATAAACCCTCTATAACTCCAATTTTTTTCTAATCCCTACAAGTTATGTAAAGCAAAAGTTATATATAGTATTACTTATATTGGTATAATTATACTAGTGTACTAATCCTGTTCCAAGTTATATTTATCGTTAGTGTAGCATAATTGTATTATTAGCACTCATATCCATATTATTTCTATATTAATTCACAGAAAAATCATATAAAGATATAGATTTCTAAACTGAATAGTATAACTACGCTGTAATATAGCTAATAGTATAATTATATTACACTACATATAACTTATAAAATAATCAAACAAATTAGTATACTGGTGCAGTAATTAGCGTAATATATAATATACTACTATAACTTATTAAAATAAACAAATATGTGAAAAAACTTCGGATAATAATCAACAATTAAGTTTATAGATTAAAAAAGAAAAAAAATAAAGAAGATATAAAAGTCTAAGTATATACACAACTTTGAAGTTACATGGTGTTATAGAGAGTTAATAAAACGAGAAAAGAAAAAACAAGGAAAGAGAAGTTGAGTAGGAATTTTCTTGGACGTTGAAGCGTCGGCGTGATTAGTTGCTGGACCATCGGAAGCTGTGCGTACCTCGTCATTAGCTGACCGATCATGCGATTCCACGTCGTCCATTTCTCTTCCTTGGCTCTCGGAACGTGCCGAGCACGTTTCTTCTTCGTTAGATCTCTCGGTGATTTCTCGTTCCTTCGCGAGATTAATCGCCCCTACGTTCGAGAAAACTCATTGCGACGCTCGAACCGATTTCAGTGATTCAGATCGAGATAAATACCTAGAAATCAATGTTAACATCGATTTATTATACCTAATTCACCTTAATCGATAGTTTACATTCTATCGACGAGCATATATATATATGTATGTGTGTGTATTTGTGTATCGTTCTTTAATCAATCCAAATTTTGGTAATTATAACTATATATATATATATATATATATATATATATATATATATATACTGGCAAGAGCGATCGAATCTTAATTCATTCAATTATATATACCAATAATAATTAATATACTATGTTTTTTTGTAGTCTACAAAAAAAGAAAAACATTATATTACATGAAAGTTATTTGTATCGCTTGTACTATATTTAATATAATTTATATTTACAAAACAATAAAAAAGAAAACTGTATACACGAAGTATAACAATTAACTTTCTATATAATCAAAGAATTGTCTCGCTTGAAAATGAACTTACTTATATAATTCGGAACTTTTATAATTCGTCATTATATGTCATCAAAAAAAAGATGAGAAAATTTGGAATCGGTTGCTCTTTTTCTATCAATTACGTGCTCGTTGTTAGAAAAGAAAAGAAACGAAAATACAAAACAAACATATTGAAATAAATGAAATTAAATTGAGATTAGAAAGAAAAAGTACCAATTAGAGTAGAAATAAGAGGAGAACGGGATGAGAGTTCTGCCGACTAACAGCGTGCCCCCCCTGTCTATCGTCTTCAAGGCGATGGTGTCGAATGTTCAGGTTCTCCAGCAAGCAGGCTCCGTGGAAAGGCTTGGAAGATTTCTCTGGTCTTTACCGGCTTGTACGAGATTACACAGAAACGAGAGCGTTCTAAAGGCAAAGGCTATAGTCGCTTTCCATCGTGGCCAATTCAAAGAGCTCTACAGGATTCTTGAGAGCAATACCTTCAGTGCGCACAATCATCCAAAACTTCAGGCTCTTTGGTTGAAGGCACATTATATCGAGGCTGAGAGACTTCGAGGGAGGCCACTCGGTGCGGTCGGTTAGTATAATAAATTATTTATTATCTAAAACAAATGTATATATATATATATAAAAAGTGTGTCTATTAGTAAATGGTCCACCATTTTCTAGATTCGTTATTATCTATTGATTATTTGTGATAGAGTATAGTCGATAGATTTAATTGTTATATATTTTGTTAAGGGTGTTTTCTTTTATGCTTATTAGAAATATCATTGATTAGTAACGTAGATCCAATTCTTAAATTATCTAATAAATATTTAATAATCCAGTTTTCTTTTTCTTTCTTTCTTTCTTTCTTTTATAGTTCTTTCTGTTTTTCTGTATTGATTATAACTTACATATAACTTAAAATAAACAAATGACAAACTTTGGATATAAATCGAACATTGATGTTTTAACGATACATTGAAATTATAATTTCGACACAGAGGTTGATTAAATGACGTTATAAAGAGTTAAATGTTGAAATCGTTGGAACACCTTAAACTTATACTATGTCATTCTTCGATGACACATTTTCTTATTTAATTACTTAGGAAGTCCAGAAAGACGTAGACAATTTTCTGTCGTCTCTCAATTAGCTTTTCAATACCATCAAAATGTCGTGTATTAATCATCATTACGACGAGTGCCAATGGAAGAATGAGAAGTTTGTAAGAATGAGAAGAAGTGAGCAGAAATAATAGTAGTAGTAGTAGTAGTAGTAGTAGTAGGAGGAGGAGGAGGAGACTAAGACGTATTTCTCTTTCTCTTTCGCACTTGAAATCTAGAACGAAGATTCGCCAACGTTATTTCCGTCGCGTCTTGTAAACAGGAGAGGAAGACGCAGGTTTTAACGAGACGACATTTTAATTAGATCCTCTCGCCTTCGCTTTTGCAAACCTATGCCTGTTAGTCGATCCGCTCTGATGCTAAAACGAGAAAGGAGGGGGAGAGAGAGAGAAAGAGAAACGAGAGGAAGGAAACGCATTTGGCATCGTCGAAAAGTATTCCGCGAAGATTCGAATTTACTTATTCAAAGTGGAATCGTTCGTTCGAATGATTCGATACATACACATACATTCATACATTCATACATACAAATATATACACTGCTTTCCAAATCCCTGTTCTCTATCGTCAATGAGAAGGAAACGAAGATTTCAACATTTTCTTATTTTTTTTTCCTTCTTATTTTTTTCTCTTTTTTTTTTTTGGTTTTTTTCCTTCGCCACTTTTAAAGCAGCAGAGGAGCCCTCCGTGTTGTAGAGGTCTTGTTCTAAAAGTAACTCGCAAATCGTCAAAGTAACTTTCCACCGTGGCCTATGATCATCGTCGTGATTTTCAATTTTCTTTTATGAAAATAAAATGGAAGAAAAATAGAAATGTTTTACAAAGACGCGTTACGATATATTAATTAGAGTTCACGATAATATCTGTCCATGGTAAACACATACTTTCATATAAGTTATATATTGTATTATTGATATATTAAAAATAATTACATTGTATCGGGTATGTTAGACTGAAGAAGAAGAAAAAGAATTGAAGAAGAAGAAAAAAAGAATTATTTATTAAGTGTATATACTTAATAAAATATCTATTTTTTCTTTCGTTTTTGCCAACGTTTATTTTTGTTTTTTTTTTGTTTTAAATATCGTAAAAAATTTCATTATAAATTTATAGCAACTGAGAGTGCATTTGTGGATCTTTGTATCGATTAATCAATGATATTTCTATAGAATAATAAAATCATAGTGTTAAATTTATAGTACGTTGTTACGTTATCGCGTATGTTATTTATGGAATGTTAATATTGTTTCAGGAAAATATCGAGTCCGTCGTAAGTTTCCATTGCCAAGAACGATATGGGACGGCGAAGAAACGTCTTATTGCTTCAAGGAGAAATCAAGGAGTATCCTGCGGGAATGGTATGCTAACAATCCTTATCCATCGCCGCGAGAAAAACGTGAATTGGCTGAGAACACGGGTCTGACGACAACTCAAGTTAGCAATTGGTTTAAGAATCGTAGACAGAGAGACCGTGCGGCGGAACATAGGTGAGTCTTCTTCTCTTCAGACGAATTAGATTGAGATAAGTGATCTTAAGTGGATCATCATCCTAAAACGATATAGTAGATCTTATATATATATATACACAAACACATATATGTCTGTATGTGTGATGGATATATATCTCTATGTACATATATATATTTATCGATAAAAACCCCCTACCAATAGTTTATATACATACTTACCGCGATTCGATTCCGACTCCAACTCGCAAGAATCTCAGCTGTCGCATCGTAAAACGAGCAGCGAGAAAATGCGTAGGAGTCTCTTCTTCTGTAGTTTCGTGTTGTTTCGAAGGTCGTTGCTCTACATCCGATTTTAGAAACGACCGACCAAATTCAAAGGCCCTGTAACACCACATCTATAACGCGTTCTCTCTCTCCTCCTCCTCCTCCTCCTCTTCCTCTTCTTCCTTCTCCTTCTCCTTTTTATTCTTCTTCTTCTTCTTCCTTCTTTCTCGTTCTTGCGTTTACTCATCACATCTCCCACGTCGCGTGATTTCGTTCACATTCATGTTCACGTTCACGTTCACGTTCACGTTCACGTTCACGTTCACGTTCACGTTTACTCTTTCTCTCTCTCTCTCTTGTATCTTTCTACCGATGATATCAAACGCTCTTCTGAAAATATTTATCGATGGAAATTAATCATCCCTAAATCCTAACAAAATTCTTTTACTTGTAATAAATAAATATAAACAATCAAATTCTCTCGAAGAGTTATAGATATTCGATTAAGAAACGAACGAATTTCGTAATCGATCTTTAATCGATAATACAATGGTATTAGATTCGATAGTGCGCTTTCAATGGTTTCCTTGTTTGATGAATGAACGAAAGAGCAACTCTCCCCGCAAGTAGTAGTGCTAGCTAGTAGATAACGTGTGCAACGTTCTTACCTAACTATAGATATATGGAGCCATGACGAATTTTGTTTCGAAGGAATCATCGATGCGAATAGTGGTTAGGATAGAGCTTATTTCTCTTGTATTGCGAGAGAGATAGAAGAGTTTGCCAAAGGGAGGAAGTGGGAAGCACCATCATGGTAAAGTCAGTCGGCACGGTACACACACCGTAGCACGTCACGCCACAAGAAACGTATCGAATTTCTTATGGCTTCTGTATATTCCCATGAACGAAAGCAAGCGAGGTCGAAAGCAAAAAAGGAGGGAGAAAGAGAGAGAGAGAGAGAGAGAGAGAGAGAGAGAGAGAGAAACGGTCAGTCTAGAGAGAAAGAGAGAGAAAGGCGAAGAGGGGATAAAGAAGAAAAAGAGAGTCTAGTGTCCTGCCAATAGCTTTTCGTACTAGTTAGTAGTAGCAGAGTATCCTGGATACGCAGGACATCATTCCTGGCATATTAATTACAGGAAATCCCACAAAGCTTCCACCTACAACGCGTTATACCTCCATTGCTTGTCTTCCTTACCTCCCCTTCCTTCAACAATATCGACATAGAGGCAATGTTTCATCGATTCCATCCCTCTCTAACCCTCTCAATCACTCTCTTTCCTGTTTTGTTCTTATCCTTACTCGTTACTGTACGATTCGACATAGCAACGTCGTCTTTCGCGAAAAGGAAAATTGTCGCTCTTAGAAATGACGTTGAACGCGTCTAATACGATTTGATCTCTCATAGTGACCTATTAAAACGGACACTTGGTTGGTAACGCTTAAAGTCGTTCCTGTAGTTATTATATCGGTGATAGCGCTCGTCGCGTTCCCCTTGGGACAGGGGCGTCTTGTTGTGGGCGTCTACAACATACAAGAGACATCATATATCAGCCATGGAATTCTCCCTTGGGTGTTTCCATTAAATCGTTCGACTTTTTCGCTTTGACGCGGTCCACTTTTTCATTCAATTTCTTCTTCTATCTTTTACGTCTTATTAAACACCGATAAAACTTCATTTGTTGTATCCAATCGATCCTTGTTTATATTCTAGATTTCTTAAAGAAAATTATATTAGAAAATTGTTTTAGTGATTACTTTAGATTAAATGACACGGTATTATAAATTTTTTTTTTTTTTTTTTACGATATCATAGTTTTTATCGCTCGAAAAATAACATAAGGACCACGTCTCGTATTTGTGATAAGAACACGAACGGTCTAGACTACCGGCGCCATCTCGAATCTTCTGATCAGCATCTTTCATATCTTACCATTTCGAAAACAAAGTTAGACTCTTCCGTTCGCTTCGCACGTTTCTGTTATCGGATACTATCAGGCTTATATTGTTCTAGTGAACTCAGAATGAAGAAGACGCATTAGAACGCAGCTTAAGACAACGCATGGTCTTTTATTATTCCAATGATCTTCCTTTGTCGTAGTTCGTAGTTCGTCATTTCTTAGTTCTCTTCGTCTTATACATTTCACGAAGTGCAGCTGTGTCTGCACTTTTTATTACAAGGGATGCTGACTTTATCTCTGCAACGTAGAAACGTAAACAATCGAGTTATGCAGTCTCTTCTGTTCCTCGAGCGAGGAACGATCTCATTCTTTGATTCTCTCTTATCGGATATACGCATCAACATTTTCATTTGCAATCTTCCTTTTTCATCTGACTCATTCGATTCGCTATAAAATCATCGATTCCGCGAATGCTTCCGTTCGTTTTCCTGTAAGAAAACAATAATCATTTATTGTATCAATTTATTCGGTTTGTCGTCATTGCTTTATACGAATGATTAAAGTGAAATAAAGAGATAAACCAATGAATACTTGGATCTCTCTCTTTCTCTCTCTCTCTCTTTCTCTCTCTCTCTCTTTCTCTTTCTTTCATCTTTTAACAATTTTCATACTTAGAAATGGTCGACCCAGTTTTCTTTGTCCCAAGTCATCGTTACGATGCTTCTAAACTTTTATTACCCTCGCTCTCAAAACATGTTATTCCTTCTGCATTTCCGTGCCTTCACTGATCTCTCCGTAAAGTCCGAACGAATCGCTTCTTTTGACTTCAAGGGTTAAGAACAACATTGAGGATGGCAAAGATAAATAACGTCGAGAGAGAGAAAGAGAGGAGAGGTTCTTTCTGGGATGCCGTCGACTTCAGATTTTGGTCTTTTTGTTTTCGTTTTACATCTCGTTGAAATAAGGAAAGAAAAGTAATAACAATAAGTAATACAAGATAATGATTATTATAATAATAATGAGAAATATACTTTCAACATTTTTCTTGGGTCGAGGCAAAAAAAAAAATTGCGATAATCGCATAAAAATCTGTGAGTGCGTTCAAAAACTTGATTATGTATGACACTGATGGAATAACGTTTATTTTTTATTTTTAATATCATAGTCTTTATTATTATGATTTCAACAATTTTTAGAATATATTATATTTTCGTAAGATTTCTCCTAACGCGTTCATATGATTTCATTTATAGAAAAAAGAAAAAAAAAATTTAAGAATAATTCAATAAAAACAAATTCAATATCTCAAGAAGTTACTTTTGTTGCCTGTAAGATTTGCACGCATCCAAAGAAATGATTATTGTAAAATTATGTAATTAATAGACTATGAAGAATTAAATGATTCATCAAGCATTTTCCAATGTGGCTTTCGTCTTCTTTGCAATCGATTTCTTGGCAGGATGAGCCATCGTTGAGCTCTACGACGACGACGACGACGACGACGACGACGACGACGACGACGACGACGTCGACGTCGACGTCGACGTCGACGTCGTCGTCGTCGTCGTTATCCTACGTGGTTGTAGCAGCCAGTAATGGCTTCGCCGCGTTGTTCTCAGTGTCAACAAAAGTTTGCTAATGTACCCGTCCTACATAGACTCTCCCTCACCCTCACCAACGCCCTCTCAGTCTGTCTCGCTCTCATTCTCTCTCTCTTTATCCCTCTTTTACCATCAACTTCACCCTCATTTTCGTTTCATCCCCTTGTCTTTCTTGTCATTGGACTACGCAAACTGATCGAAAGGATCGGAAGAGTCGCATTAATTTTACTTCTTTTCTTTTTTTTATATTTCTTCCTTTCCCTTTTTTTCGTTGCTTCTCATTGTAATTTGGCATATTTAAAAGTATGATATCTTGTTATGATTATTCTGTTTTGACGAATCATAATTTTCTTATTTCTTTCTTTGTATATTCTTTCTTACAAGTTCTGATTTGGCTTGATTGTTAGTAATTCCAACGACCATTAACGGTATTTACATTTAATTACGTTGAGACATCTTTATGGGAGACACAAAGAGATATAGGGGATGAGGGAAAAAAATGAAGTGGGCGCGGAAAAATGTGGGGGACGGAGGGATGAGAGGGGATGTTGAATCGAAGCTTTCACGAAGGGAGAGAGAAGACGATAGATAGCACTTCCCGGATGTAGAAAGGGACAGCTGTGTACGAGGGCTGAGAGGAGGTAGAAAAGAGTGAGATAGAGATAAAAGTATTGGAAGGAAAGTATAGGTTCTATCAAGAAGGGGTGGAGAGAGAGAGAGAGAGAGAGAGAGAGAGAGAGAGAGAGAGAGAGAGAGAGAGAGAGAGAGAGATAATAGTAGTCGGGTCCTTGCCAAGGGTTGGACGTGGGTGGCTGCACCAATATTGACTCTTCCTGAAAACCTAGGGAGTTTTGAGACCCTAACACAAGAGGGGTGAAAGCGAGAGAGAGAGAGAGAGAGAGAGAGAGAGAAAGTGTAGTAGCTCTCCTCGCCATTCGTACGATACTCCGAAATGGCGCCTGCTTTATCACATTTTATTTAGGAATTATTTTTTCTCCATTACGAATTATACTTAATATACTATAATTTGTTGTAATGTGAATTATAGATATTATAAATTTAATATCGTTAGGTAAAGGTCAATGAATTATAAAATGTTCGTGATTATTGATCAAAAAATTAAAAAAATAAAAAGATAAAAAAATATTAGATGATCGTTGTATGTAATACAGGCAAGAAGCCGTGTATTATATTATTATGAAAGGAGACGTAGTAGAGACCTAGAGAAAAAGTTATGATTCATCTTACATCCAAGAAACGCGCTCCGGAGAGTTGAACGCTAGATAGGTGAAACAGGGACGAGAGGTGTGCTCCCTCAGCGCGCTTCGGCTTTGATGGAAGTCGATCGGTGATATATCGTGGCTCCTCGACACATCGACTTTGATGGAAATCGATCTCGTGATCGTCGACGTATCGAAAGAGTCGCGGTGGCAACCCACGCTACCGGTTGTGGCCATCCGGCTAGCCATTCTTCGAGCTATAACAGGAGTGTACTAGTCTCTGCTTGCTCTGAACAACAAAACTTCTTGCTTTTACCTTTGCGGGGATTCATCTTCTTGGCATAATTTCAATGTAAATCCCTCCTATCGAGAAAACATTGATATCCAAAAGTTATATTTCGGTGAACATGAAATGATATCATCATGTTTCATAAATATCGTCAGTTTTTCGTTAACTAAATATTCGATCGATTTTATAGAAATCATCTAGTATCTTTCATCAAATATTCGTAGATAAAGATTACAAGCTAACGCATCGTCTCGTATACTTTTTACAGTAAACTCTTAAAACTTGTTAGGTGGTATATAATTTTGATCTTCGAAATATCATCTTCCTCAAAGAAATCTTACAAATATCTTATAAAGTTTTTAAAAGCGAACGATTCTCGTGACATTGTCGATGTATTAATCGAACAAGTTTTGGGAATTTGCCTTATCATCGATCGACACTTACATCATCATTATATTGAAGTTTATGGGCTTCGAGTAAGCTTTTTAGTGTTTGCCGAAAAAGGCTGAGTCGTCCAGGTCAGAAAGAGAGACAGAGAGAGTGAGAAATTCGTATGTACATATCGTTCTCGTGCCGCTGACGTCCCCAAAATAGCTACGAACACTGTGTCCCGTGAAGCAGGAACGGCGGCAGAGGCAGAGGCAGAGGCAGAGGCAGAGGCGGCGGCAGCGGCAGCAGCAAGCAGCAGCTTCAGCAGCGCCTGGTTTACGGTTACAGCATGCACGGTGTCTGAGTAGCGCGCTCTGCGTGTCTGAAACCAGAGAACCCTATCTTGTCAACGTGTCTCGCGGACCGCGTCGATGACATCCACAAACCATTCCGCGAACACAGGAGACCTCCAAACGGTTCCATTTGTTGTTTCCTTTAGATTTCCAAATGAGCAGTCGATCATAGGAAATTTTCTTCGTTTGTTCTGGAAACAAAAAGAGAATGAAAAATGAAAAACAAATAAAAACTTGAGAAGCTTGTAATACTTTCATTGTTCGATAAGATCGTTATCTATTTTTTTTTTTTTTTTTAAGAACTTCCTTAATAAACCAAAGTTGGATAAAGGAAATAGTAGGTGTTGACCTTAACGTTCGATCAATCAAGATCTTAACACTGGCGTCGTCTTGGCCTAGTTATGTCATCGTCTTTGGGTCGACGTCCAAAGACTATCTCGAAGTGACAGAAGATACTGGACCAAAATAACCCACGTGGCGTTTCTCTTTCGGTGACTTTGTGTATACTCGAAACTGATGACATCATATGGCCTAGAGAATCGCACAATGGTTATACCCGAAATAAGCGAATATATTTCTTGTAATTATATCAGTCTCGTTTCATCTTGTTATTGCTAAAAATAACTCATATTGATACACACGAATGTTTCATCATATTCGCCGTATCTCATTGCGTTACACTAAAAATACATGGTATATTTATCAAACATTTACTCGTTCACCGCAGATTCAATCACAATTCAGCTTTAAAATTCATTATTAACTCTTGTCATTGTTCAATACAAAATTCTCGCACGTGGGTTGCTTCTGAACGGATTACATTGACGCACAACCCTTGATTGGTGGGAGGGGAGGGAGATAGGTAGGTAGGTAGGTAGGAGGAGAGGACCATGCACAACAGTAGAAAAAGAAAAAGAAAAAGAGAAAGAGAAGCAAGAAAGAAAGAAAGAAAGAAAGAAAGAAAGAAAAAAGATTACAGTACACACGTCGCGACGGTGAATGTGCATTTGCGACGACGCGTGGTCCAGGGTCTCTTCCGGTGGGAGAGAAAGAGAAAAAGAGTGGAAGGGAAGGGAAAGGAAGGGCGGCAATCCCCTTTTTCGTCGAAAAAGGGAGGACGACGACGACGACGACGACGACGACGACGGGACCGGCCATGTTGGGTTTGCCTCGGCCATTTTTCGGACTTGGGAGAACAAAAAAGGCGAATAGGGCTCTCTCTCCTCTCTCTTTTTCTCTCTCTCTCACTCTCTTCCCCTCCGTGGAAAGCCGCTTTAAAGAAGACCACGTCAAATCTGACAGGCCACGCGAGGGAGAAAGAAGGGAGGCACATATGCGCACGTTAAGGACCAAAAGGGCCCGCCTCGTGCGGAGTCTCGTCTTGAAAAAGAACAATCCTCTACTCTCTTTCTCTTTCTCCTTCTCTTTGCTCCATCTTCGTCTCTTTCTCTCCTCCTCCTCCTCCTCCTCCTTCTCCTTCTCCTTCTCCTCCTCCTCCCCTTCTCCTCCTTCCCCTTCTCCTCTACCTCTTCTTCTCTCTCCCCCATCCTTGCTTATGTACCTCGTCTCTTTTTTTTTTTTGAAGCGAATAAGGGGACAGAGGGGGCATTCATTCATGCACGCATTCCCAGAATTCACGTACCGTTTCTTCGTGTGTGATGGATGATGATCATGCGTGTTTGTGTTGTTCCATCGACGTATATATAATTCGAACGACCGCCGATGATGTTGCTTTCTTCGTTATATCTGGTAAATAAATTATTTTGATTTTTGCTTTTATATTCGTCGTAAACTTGTCGTGTGACTTGTTTTGCTAAAAGTTAGATTGACGATAATTTAGATCGGAGATACATCGTACGATGATTATTGTTATTATTATTATTATTATTATTATTATTTACGCGAATCCAGCGTGACTAGTGAATCTTTGGGATTGATTTACTATTTCCTTTTTTTTTCTTTTCTTTTCTGCTTTAACTAATTTGTTGCAACTGTGTCAAGAAAATTATTTATTATCGAGATTATCGAGTATCTGATTCTGCTTCGTTAGATCGGCCTTACAAGAATGAATTGTTTTTTCCAAACCCTATATGGAAAAAAATATATCGAGAGTCGGTGAGAATATGATACTTTGATTGAGACGTATCGAGGTACAATTATATAACTCTTTGTAGATTCTTTAGAATCGATCCTAAAACAGAAATGGTTTGAAATAGCAATTGGAAAATTGCGTATTGCGTTTATTTAGAGCAAAGTTATTTGGACCTGATCCTGATGGATCGTATGCGTTTTCATACTCTAAGGCAATGAGGTATAACTTGCATTCTGACGGAGGAACACCCTTGAACGAACGAGAATCTTCTTCGTAACTGTCCAAGTTTTAGGCTATGCGATGAGGAAACTCATGTCAGAGTAGAGGAAATTGCATGTCGCCCAGCAGACATTAAAGCAATATTCCTTGAGTCTGTCTCTACCCAAGAAATCTCGTCCATCTCGTCACAGTTTGCACAATAGTGCCAGATGACTTAATCGTATAATATCGAGGCTATTCGACTAACGGCTGATTCCTTGAGGCCAGACTATCCTCGTATACCTATAATTTAATGATTCTCTAATTTAAAGCTTTTGGTCGAACTAATATATTCTTCGTAACAAATGTTTCTTCTATCCTTCTCAAATCTTATGAAACGATATTGAGACTTATAACATTTATTTAACCCTCTATAACGTCAATAGAATTAATATTAATCAAAATGAAGATATTCTTAGGGTTTATTTCAAATTTGTTCGAATGGTTATGGCTTACAGATCCTTTTTGGATGATTCGTTTATAGATGAAAATTTATTACCGATGATAAACATTTAATCGTCACTCAATCTATACAAACCTATTTATACGAGTACCTTTAACAGATAATATGGAAGAGATATAAAAGCTTGGAGCGCCGAATATATAAGACGTTTCGAGAGCCATCTCCGAGTTTTACGGTGCGCATTTTGCCTTCTCAACGAGAGAACAAGGAGGTGGAGGAGGAGGAGGAGGAGGAGGGAATGTAAACGACGTCTGGCACGAAAACTCGTATTCCCTGGCACGTTCTTCCTCGTGCGTGTGTGCTCTTTGGCATACGCATTCCTACGTGCAATTCCTGTTGAATAACGTCAAATCAGTCAGATATAACGCCATGGCGCGCCATTCATTTCCTTGCTGGTCCTCAAGTATACTTACATGTTACTGCCAAAGTAAAGACGGGTCGGTAACTTTTCAAATTGTTATAAATGTTTATACCCATATATATCGTGAATTATCGTTCTTCTTCATTTAATTATGCCATTAAACTTTATCTATTTGGATTTAGAATGAAACTATTCCATTTATTAGATTATAAAAATATAATAATCTTAATTATATATATATATATATATGTATAAAATTTATATGAGAATTTTATAAAAGTCTGCTTGAGAAAAGCACAGAGAAAAAAAATAATAAAATTGGTAAGAAAGTTAAAGATATTACCAAGACAGTGGAGTAGATATCTATCCTTGGGGAAGGACTACCGAGTGGCAGGTTCACCTTAATCCGGATTAAAGAATTCTAAAACACCAAAAGCGTTTTAACATTCTCTCTCTTTTTTTCTCGATTCTTCTGCGTGTTGTTCGACCACGAAGATTCTGGCGTTTTTACCTGTTTCTTTCAAAAGTAACTTAGTTTTTCTGTCAAAATTGAAAAACCGAGGCGAGTTACTGATTCGTAGGATAAATTATGATTTTACACAGGATTATTCACAGGTAGCTATCATTTACATAAACGTTGAACAACGTTCATTTTTTTTCCTTCGTAAGAATATAAGGAATATTTGTTACAGTTGACAATAAAATCAGAATTATATTGGGGCTATATTTTTTTGATGTTTCGCAAAAGAATGCGAATAGACAAGCAGGGAAATTGTTCGTTCAGGTAAAAGGAAAAGGCAGGCATACGAGGTCGTCTCTCTCTAGGATCAAGAGATGAGTCCTGCGGAGTTTGTAAACAGAAGTTAGCTCGAATGTGTACACGGTAGACTATTCCCTCCCATTATCTTAGACCAAAGAAATTCTTCCGTATCTGCTTATGGAATCAGCTGCTGCTGCTGTGATGCTTCTGCTGGTACTCGTAGAGCTCACCTGCCGTGCGAAGGTAAAAAGAGAGGAGGAAGTTTGCCTCTCTCTCTCTCTCTCTCTGTTTCTCTCTCGTATGGTCCAGATCTTTAGAGAGTAGTATACTCAAGAAAAAATTCGATGTTTCTACGGTTATACCGACAAACAGGAGAACCAATTTAAGTTTACTTTCCTTCCTGTAAGATTCATATATGCTCCTTTTTCTCTTAGTCCTACTTTAAAAGGTTTGTCTTGTTACGGTATAAAGTCGAAACAATCTCCAAGACCTGTGCTGTTAAATCTTATGGGAAAGAAAAGAAATAAGCGTGAAAAAGAGGACTACTACATTGCTCAACTGAAAACAAATGACTTGATAAGCGTAATGCTTACCATATACTAACACTCCCCTAGTGTTATTTTAATAGTCAAGAGGGTCTGATATGGAAGCTAAAATGAATATCAGTGTTATCGGGTTTCAAAGGAACTTCATATACCTATATAATACCACTGACACGATTCGATTCGCTGGTCAATTATCACTTAGAATTAATCGTCTTGGCAGCATCGATTCAAACAGTTGACAACATAGTACGTAGAGGGACACCCATCTTCTTTCTTACTCTCCTCCTCTTCTTCCTTCTTCCAACCTTCTCTTTTCG